>NC_136006.1:22174999-22212499 GCF_048128805.1 Centroberyx gerrardi | reverse complement strand
ACACACACACACACACACACACAACTAGATCAAACACAATACTGTACACACTTGTAAATAGAGAGAAAAGGAAATGAAGAATGACAGGCAGGGTCTCTGAAGGCGGAGAAATAAACTCTTTCATCCCTCTAATATTAGGTACTTGCCCCCTATGCTCTACTATTAAGTAGCTGGTGTGCGTGTTCGTTGGTGAAAATCCATTTAATCAATGAATTAACAGTACATGTGTGTGTATCTGTGTGCATGTGTGGGTTCATATGTGTGTGTATGTACATGTCCTGCATATGTACAGCAATGTGTGCAAGCATTCTGGTGCACATATACAGTACAGTACTTTCACTGTATATGATTTTTTTTTCTACTGGTGTTGAATACTGTTATTTAGTTATTGATGATAGAGAGGACTCATTGACTCTCTTAACATGCATTCTGGGTCATCAGATTGTATTCAGAGCAAAATTGGATAAAATCTTGGTGTAAATGCATCCAAGACTGTTGAAGATTCAATCACCCAAACCACCTCCGGAGGTGGCCAGGAGACACGTTTGACAACAACAAACTGACAACAAAGTGTAAATAAATTGCGTCTCCAATCCAGATATGTCAACTACGTAAATGGAAAATGAACTTTTGTGCGTGGATCCGACTGGAAAGCACACAAAATCAAACAGGTGGCAGGCAGCTCAGATAGTAATACTTGTCACAAATGGATTGTCAGGATACTGGTGGATGGGGAAAAAGCAAGACAAAGTGTTTACTGTCAATTATAAAGGAAGTAAATATTATGAGGTGAGGTGACGTGTGCAGCAAATTGCATTTTGGTGAGGGAAAGAGAAATCTGTTTTCAATGTGTTTACACGATTTAATGCCAGGTGGAAATATAATCCAGCTCCATCATCTCTAGACCCAATCCAGATTTGAGATACGTGTTAATGCCTGGTGTAAAATGGGCTGTTGTGTCGGTGTCTGGTTCTTACCTGTGTGTCCTGTGGCAGGTGGAGGACGGTGTGCAGCCTCTCGGTGTGATGGTGCCTGGACTCCTCCTCGTACACCAGGTCTCTGTCGGTCTGCGGCAGGGCCAGAAACCTCCGGATGGTGCACAGGTTCTCCCATAGGGTGCGGTTCTCCGGACTGGGGTTCTCCTTCCACCGAAGCAGCTCACACAGCCAACCCTGGGAGAGAGAGGCAGAGAGAGAGAGAGAGGGTTAAGGGTGAAGAGAAGTGGATGGATGAAGGGAAGTTTAAATCAGGAGGGGACACAGTGGGAAATAGGTGAGGAAGGAGAGAGATAGGAAGAGGGAGAAGAGAGGAAAAGTTTAAAGGGATGCAGGGGACAGGAGACAAGGGAAAGGATGGACAGGAAGACGATGAGGAAAAAAGTTGAAAAAGATAAAGCTTGGAAATGTGGAGAGAGTAAGAGGTAAATGGCGGGAGAAGAAGATGGGGGAGGGAGAGAGAGAGAGAGAGAGAGAAGGAGGGCGAGAGAGGATGGAGAAGATTCAATTATCTCTGCTAGACTGGTCCGGTTTGTGACACCAGCTGTTGTGTTCAACCAGCCACCTCCGGCAGCATGCACCGCTAATAGCCTGATCATCTCTCTCTCTCTCTCTCTCTCTCTCTCTCCCTCTCTCCCGCTCCCTCCCTCTCTCTCTCTCCTTGTGGCCAGCTGCAGCAGATGGGTGCACTGAGCCGTGACCCTCAGCCACCCCCGGACCCACCGACCTGGGGGACCTCGCTAACCACAACCTGACACACACACACATATACACACACACACACACACACACACACACACATAAGCATGCACAAATACACAATGCACACACCCCCACATATTGCCTTTCTCACGCTTACACCTGCTAACTCATAGCCACATGCTATTCTCCTGAAACATAACCCGCTGGCACAATATATTCAAACTGTATCTATGAATTAATCATTGGCTTAGTTGCTCTACTGTCCCTGTCTAACAGTGACTTCTGTATGTTTTTTTTTTTATATATATTTTTTAGATGTAGGCTGTATGGTTTTTAAGGATTTGTATAGCAGTTTTAACAGATATTGTAAATTGGTGTGTTAATTCAGTCTATGACTGCGAAACACTAATAAAACTGCTACTACTACTATCATCAGCCCAGTATATTGCAGTGTGACAACATCACAAGCTGCCCCAGCAAACATTTTGAGGTTGAATAGATCATGATACAACGGACTGCAATGTTGAAAACATGTGTATATTTAGCGCCAAATGAAAGTTGAGACATCTGTAGTCTTCCATAGCTGCTACCTGCATCATTATGTGAAACTGGGACCTAAATATGTCTCTATCTGTTCTGAATTTGCCATGCCATAATAGCACCTGCATGTCATGTAAATGTAAGGGGCTGCACATTGTCATCCATGAAATGCTTGTTGGTGTCCCTTGCACTTGTTCTGTAGTAGGCTGCTTTGCACTGTTGCAATTATTGTTAAGTTGCTGTGGACACAACCAACATCAAAATACCTAAATTGTAAATTTCAAATTAACTCACTGAACTAATGAATTAGGTGAACTGAGCAAACAAAGATCTAAGACTGGACTTTTGTGGCTTCCTAGGTCCCAGTGTTTCCCTCACCTGGCTCTTGTTGGCGGCCACCTTGGCGAACAGAGCCTGGGAGACCTTGGCTCTCTTCATCTCCTGCTGGATCTCATCATAGATGCCCGATGTGATGTTGACCAGCGACTCCAGCTTCAGGGGGAGGTCGGGCGGCGGGCCTGAGGGCTTGGGCTGTGGGACATTTGTCAAGACATGATGCAATTAACAGTAAATACACAATAAATGCCAGAATTAGGGACTCACTAATAAAGGGTGTTAGGGGCGATGACAAAAGATAATTTGTTTTGACATAAGAAGAGGAGAAACTATCAGAGAAGTTGGGCTGACAGGATTTAAAAGTCATGAAGTCATAGCATTTAACCACATCACTTAACAATTTAGCTACACAACTAAAGGACTGATATACTTGATTAAATTAACTAGAGATTTATCCGCAAAAACAAATCTTTCCCCAACAATGGAGACAAATGTGTGCATCAGAGGAGAGGTTATCAGCTGATGATCAGGCCAAGTTGTTCTGAGAACAGACATGCAGTGTTCACTGTATGTGCATCAGCTGCACATCTGCAGCGCACGTCTCCACATGAATATTGTTTACAGATCAAAGTCATTAAGTCCTCCTCTTTTGTCTTTCTTTGTAGTTTCTGTTTGAATGAACATGTATTGGCTCTCAGAAAGCTTGTATACACAGTGTTTGAAGTTGTCCACAAGACATGTACAGACAAGCTAGCTTACATTCCCTCAGTGTAAACGATGCTAAGATAAATGCACATAGACATAATAAGAATAGCACACAAATGCACCCAGAGCCATGAATGGGCATTTGCCCTGAGATCAGAGAGGATTTCTTATCATTGATGTTCCTAAATTGTTATGCGCAGATGGAAAGAAACAGACAAATATAATGTCCTTTATGTTTACAATATGCTCCTTCAATAGCTTTGAGGCTGTTTTTCCATTATAAACTGTTGAATTTGTTTAAGATAAAAACTTCCAAACCCCAGCGTAGTCTTTAAGTGCAACAGACTAGATACAGTACATGACGCACTGTACTTTGTGTGGACAAGTTGGAGATTGAAGATAAGGCCACTCACCGAGTTGGAGATCTTAGTCTTGTTCTTCCAGATGGAGGCCCATGTATCAGGGGTTAGCTGTTCATCCAAGCTCCTCTCCCACACTTTCTACACACACACACACACACGACACACAGCATGTAAGGATCAAGTGTATACAGATGCACCACACAAATCCCAATATCTCCTATAATATACTCCTTATTGCTCCACCCTAAAAGTTTTGAAATCCCATGGATGTAGAATGCTGAGTGTGGGGACTGGTGGTACTTATGCATAGAGGGTGTAGGGCTTATCTAAGCTGGTGCTACCTGCGAGAGGCGTGGACCCCCGGGGCTGGAGGAGTTGGAGGCAGGCAGGCCTACAGAGGGATTCATGCTGCGCTCTCTCTCCTCCTGGTAGATGCGGTCTCTCTCTCCCTCGGGCAGGTTGAGGAAGTTCTGCATGGCTTTCAGGTTGACCAGCAGGGACTGCGAGGCTGTGCGAGGGTCCTCCTCCTTCCGCAGGATCTCCGACAGCAGGCCCTGGTCAACACAGACACACACATTTGCGTTACTATATATACTTGGGACCCCCCTGACGTCAACCCCCTATCCATAACCTTGAAACTAATGCACATTGAAATGGGTTACATCTGTTTTCTGTTTCTCTAATGGATAGGATGATTGAGCATTTGCCTTTGTTTGTAGTCTTCACTGGAGATGTAAGACATTCAGTATTCACATATAGGTTGGACACACAAACACACATGAATGCATATACACATGCACATACATGCACACACACACACACACACATAAAACCCAAATACACAAAAAACACACCTGGCCTCTACTCTACACTAGTAGGTGTATACGCCACCTCCCACTATGTCTGCTCTAATGGGGCGTACAGTAACCAGTCTAGCACAGCCTGAATGCAGCAGGTGTGTTTGCCGCTGGGAAGGCGGGGGAGAAGACTCAACTACCCAGCAAGCTGTCCTGCCGTGCTTCAGCTACTCTCACCTATAATACCACTAAGTGGGTGACCACAAAAAGCCAATGCGGTGGGAAAGATTATGGGCCAATCAATGACGTCTTATTGATGCCATATTCATCTCTATTAAACGAGGCAATCATCTCTTCACGCCTGATATGAGGTGAACATGAACTGTGATCAGATTAGGTTGACAAAACTGAGCTTCAGTGAGAAATAGTTTAGTCTAGCTTGACCAGATGCTAAACTGATATGCCACTACTGGATCAAATTTAGATTTTCTGATGATTTCTGTTGATGGCATCTTTCTTTTCTTCTGTCAATCCCCATCTCCATCCCCGGCTTCCTCTCCCTGATGCATCACCTGACTCCTCCTCTCTCTCTGAGCATTTCCCCACCCCACCGTCTCCCAACCTTCTTCACCACAGTCTGCCCTGTTTTCCCACCTGTGTGCGGTTGAAAGCCACACGGGCGAACACGGCCTGGGAAACGCTGGCTCTCTTCAGCTCGTCTCTGACCTGCTGGTAGATGTCAGTGGAGACCTCGGCGGCCGAGGGGTTGCTCCCAGGATGGTCCCCGCCGACCTTGGACGACCTCTGAGGGATGGGCGGGTGGTTGAGGAACTGCTGGTTGAGGGCCTGCGGGTGCTGGTGGGCCAGCAGGCGGCTAACGGCTAGCTGCTGGTTGATGAGGTGGGCCATGGCTAGCTGCTGGCGGACCAGCTGCGGGGAGAGCTGGGGGGAGAGCAGCCCACCTGGCCCCAGCAGGGGCTGCAGGGCGCCGGGCGGGGGAGGAGGGGGCGGAGGGGGCACCTGGCCGGAGCGGAGAGGAGGGCTGTGGTGGAGGGGGCCGTGGGGCGAGGGCTGCTGCTGAGGAGGAGGGGGCTGCTGAGGAGGCTGGGAGGGGGCCTGGGGGTCTCCGGACCCACCCTTCAGGAGGGGACTACCCGCTCCCAGGTGGGTGAGCTGGGCTAGACCGGCCAGGTGAGGAGGAGGTCTCTGTCCCAGCACACAGAAGTCTGCCAGGCTGTCTCTCTCTACTGCAGAGGAGAGGAGAGGAGAGGAGAGGAGAGGAGAGGAGAAGTCAGTGTGGTCACACAAATACTATGAGAGCATAGCTTTATGCGGAGAGTATAAGGAGGGATGGTTGGATTCCTTACTTTTGATGTCAGTGGCGTCTCTTCCAGACCACATCTTCTCCAGGTAGTCTACTGCTCAACAACACAAATAGAGAAGTCAGTCAGTCAGTCAGAAGGGAAGGTCCTCCTATGCTCTATTCATGTTGATGTACATGAATACATCTCATCTTATTTTTTAGATAGATAGATTAGATAGATTTTTAGATTAGGATAGAGTCATCTCTGTTTTTGAAATAGCCTACTAACTGAGTAAATACAGGTAATGGATATATGGCATTTTGGAATTAAACTTTTCACATATACATCATTCTCAGAATCATTCATTCAGAAATACTCTCTCTGCTGATCAAAGGAGGGAGGAGGACAAACGGTCCAGCGGTCCCCCTATCCTGAGCTCCTGGCTATGATTGACGGGTGTAACAACCAATGGGAGAGCAGTGAGCTCTCTACATGTGCAGACATCTGGAGCTGAGCGGTGTGTGTTTCCTTCCAGACAGAGAGCAGAACTAACGGTGGAAATGCCGAGTGTAACCTAACACTCCCCCCTCTGTCAGCACGCCTCGCAATTGCTCCATTCTCTCTCTCTCTCTCCTCCTCTTTTTCTCTCTCTCTGTTTAGGGTTAGGGTTAGCCTTTAATGTGATGATTATAGCTTCCTAGGAGGTGATGGGGAGGCAGCGGTGGGACAGGCTGATGTGGTGGATGGGGTGATAGTGAGGCACTGGGTTAGGGAGGAGAACAATCTTCATGTGTTCGCTGTTATGTCATTGGACAATTTTGTGAAGACCTGCATCATTTAGCCAATCAAGATTATGGTAAATCTGCCTACTGGACAGTCACTGGTCAATCTAGAAGCACACGAGGAAGTGTGGGAGAAAATGTCAGCGGCAGCTTTGGGCCAGTGTACATTGGACCGCTCACCTTTGATTTTCTTATACTTCTTGTACCAGCGGCCAAACTCCTGGCACTTGGCAGTGGAGACATTGGCATAGTAGGAGCTATTCACTATGGAGGAAATCATACTCTGGAGGGAGAGAGAGAGAGAGAGAGAGAGAGAGAGAGAGAGCGAGAGAGAGAGAGAGAGAGAGAGAGAGACGGGAAAGATAATTAATAACCAACATAATATGAAATGCTTACACACACGCAACGACCACAAGGCATGCACACATGAAAACAAGCACACACACATACAGGCATGCACACACACACACACACACACACACACGCACACACACACACACACACACACACACACACAATAGAAATAGACAAACATTAATCACGATGGGAAGCCACCCATGGAAACTCGAGCCAGTGCAGTGCAGAGAGGGAATCTCCAGCCACACACACATATGCTTGCAATTGATGCTGGGATCAACACCCACACTGAGAGCTCCATTTAAACACAGCATGTGCGCACACACACACACACACACACACACACACACACACACACACACACACACACACACACACATATAAATCTCACACACTATGCAGCCATCCTGGGAAGAAATACACATCTCCAGTCATTATGAGAGCAGGATGGTGGCTAAAGATGCAGCTGGGGAGCTTAACACTGTTGGAGAGACAGTGTTTAATTTTGGGAGATGGAGTTGTAGAAAGGTTTATGATCAAAATGTATCAATGCAATGGGTGTAGAATTAATCTTAAATTTCTAATTGCCCCACTGATCCTTGACTATTGTAAAGGCAAGGTAAAGAACAGTTTAGGAGGCAGATATTATGAAGGATTATATATATATTTACAATTGTTGAGCAGTTATGTGATGGGGACCAGGTCAAGGTGAGGTCAAGGTGGCATGTATGGCTGTGGTGTATCTGCAGCAGCAGTAGTTACCTGTGACAGAGGACACTCCTTGGCCAGAGTGCTCTGGTTCATCTCCTTCAGCAGCTCTTTGAGAGCGTTCCTGACTGTAGCGTGGTTCCACTGCTCACAGGGCAAATCCTCCAGCTTGGCAAAACTACAGCAACCAAACACACATAGGGTCGACGCGGTCAGTTACACCTTGATTCAATCAGTTTAATAAGTTCAACAGAACTAGCCATTAAAACATAACGTTAAAAATGTTTTACAGTGACACATGTTTTAGCTAAATACCACAACATATTTATTAAGTTATTGAAGCAGACATTTTAAACTTCCTGTTTCAACCTCAACCCCAAACCACTATTTCCTGTGTCGATCCATCCTCCTGGAGCCTTCCTGTTCTTTTTTTTTATTTTTTTATTTTAACCTCAAATAAATCATTCAGACAGTGAGCACAACATGTGCCAAGGCTCCACCATTGCCATGGATACATACGTAAACAAGTAAACAAACCTGGCTGGTATGTGCCAAGACAATAACAATAATAATCCTCTCATCTGGAGTCTATCTGTTTTTATCTGTCCATCAGGACCGTGCTTCACTCATTCTTGTGGGGAATTTGGGAGTTCCTGGCACACAAGCTCTCACTGAGGGAAGCAGATAATAGATAAATTCCCACCGGGTTGTCTAACGACGAATGGAGCGACAGTGTTTCAATATTGCCCCTTTCAAATTTGATAGATATGGTAAATTCTTGAACTGCATTCAGCAGCAATGACATCAGCCACCCAGTGGACCAAGAGTCTGATTCAATGCAACCGCAAAAAATTTACTGATTAAAAGCATTATTGTATCCATAAAATATGGACATGCAATCCTTCCTATGTTGTTTTCATATCTAAGGGAGGGGTATTGGTGAATGAAAAGTGATTTAGATTATAAGCATTTCTACTTTTCCACCTTAAACTCATATACATACAGAATTTCGCTTTAAATCTAATAAATGTACTGATCCAGATATGTTAGGAAAAGCAGAGGGATTATAAACTCTCACTATTTATGACCTTCACCAATGACCTTTCCATGTAAGCCCTGACCTCTGACCTTTAACTCTGAGTCTGACCTTTGTAGCTGGATGCGCAGTGTGACCATGTGGTAGACCTCCATCAACATGTCAGCCACCGTAGCCTCTGGGGCGTCAGTCAGGAAGTGGATGGGCAGAGGGTTCCACCGTCCTACCTTGATGATGCCTGGAACGAGACAGGAAGGATTTCTGAGTTTCACCCTGAAAAATAATTAATTTTTGCTTCATTGTGTCACATCCTGACAAGTCATGGAGGTGGCTGGATTCACTTAAAGGAATACACCAAGTTTTTGGGAGATTGGCCCGTTGGTCAAGTTACCAGTTTAGTGATGAGAACATAGACATTGTGCAATGTGTCCAATGTGTCCCTATAGTTCATTCACTCCAGTGCTCCATGCCAACACTTCAGCATACACTATGTTACGTGATAGTAGGTGACTAGAATTATTAAAAAAAAGAAGACTGATCTTTAAGTAATAAAAAGTTGTTAGTAGTTTTTATTATATGGCCTATAGATTTGTTAATTTAAAGAAATATTAACTGAATATAGGTGATGTAGCCACGTTTATTATTGGAACAATTTCATGTGGGGGATCATGTATTCATCCGCTGCACTGTGATTTTCATATGATTTCCCATTCACTTCCTATGGAAACAGGGAAAGTAGTCCTTGCTTGTTTAAAACAGAAGTTATTTTCGTATCATATGTTGTGTACATTTTACCAATTTCCTACACACAACTGCCAGACTTGGATGCATATCATTTAAAATTACTGACCATTTAGCTTTAGAGCTGCTACAAGTTCTCGTTTTAAGATAATGCTAGTCGCCTGCTATCACTCAACATAGCATATGCTAAAGTGTTAGCATGGAGTACTGGAACGATTTATCAGGGACACATGGATAATTTTTGTCATCCATGTTCTCATTGCTTAAGGGGTAAATAACTCCCAAAAACCTGGTGTATTTCTTTAAGGAGAGAAGTGGGGAGAGAAGAGAGAAAGAGGCCGGGAGGAAGGAAGGTAATTCAAGAGACAGATATTGCTTTGTTCCTATTCACACACAATTTTTTTTTTCTCACACACGTAGGCACAAACACACAGAGAAAGTGACGTGCACAACGACACAGAAACAGAGAGAGCCCATTCGCTGACTGGGGTAATAGAGAAAGGTAAACTTCATTAACCCTGTTTGATCCCTTCATATTCTTGTTCCATGACATCATCCCACTGTTGAAGCCCAGGTCACAGTGCCGTCTGCCAGCCTGCTGCCGCTGCTGCTGCTGCCCACAGTACACTCCATGAAATAGAGATGCTCAGAGAGAGACCAGGCGCCATGGCCCCTCACATACACACACACACACACACACACACACACACACACACACACACAAAGCTAACAGGCTGCATCACTGACAGCCAGGGAAAAACTGTGTGTGTGTGTGTGTGTGTGCACTTGCGTAATGTACAGATATGTCTCCTACATACTCTATTTTTAATGTGTGAATTATGATAGACTCCACTGTATTTTCACTGCAGGTGTGGCAGCGTAGATTATGAACGATGAATAGATGTTAATACAATGGCCTGCACTTGAACTACAGTGCCGAAATCCATCATCCTGTATTATTTTGTGAAATCGAGACAAAAATATCTTTCTGATACCAGTACAAAACACTCTCCAAAGCTGTTCAAAGATACATTAAGTAAGATTTTTACTGTACCATAGCACAAAATGACTATGAAATATTATGACTTATTATTACTAGGAAAATAATATATCTGGGGGGGTTGATAGGGTTGTTGGGTAACACCAATGACTCAACGATTTCTGGCTTTGAAAAACTCTTTCTGCTCTGCCTGTAATCTAACTTGGAAACAACCACGCTCCCCACCCTCTTATTATTATTATTGTTATTACTCAGAGATGGATATGGAGGACGGTGCTATAAGCGAGTGTCCTGACATCGCAACACATTTAGTTCTCGAGTCAAAAAACATGTTGCATCGATATATTACTTCTGCACTCGAAGTATCTGTATAGGATCTCTTACTTGTTCTATTCTGAAATTGTAACTTTTATATTTCTGTCCATTACAGGCCACCGTAAGCTGTGCCTGAGACCTGTCAATTATTGGAATACCTTGGTCATCAATAGAGGTCAATAAAAGTCATAAATTCATGCCCTCTTAATGTGAATTCCTACTGTCCATAATATTGGGTTGAGGAACCTGGTCACCTCCTACACGTCTCATCTGTCAAATGCTTGCTGCAAAGGTTCCAATATGCAGGTTTGGTCAGCTACCTATATGAGCATGTGGCATGCTGTATGTACTCATACATTGGTGCCTATGTTGATGTAGGTGAGTCTCTGTCTGTGTGTCTCCGTTTGCTCTTTGTTTGTGTCCGTCTCTATGTGTGTGGCTCGTCTGTGTTTGTATGTCGCAATGCATGTGTGTGGCTCTTGTTCTGTGTGTGTGTGTGTGTGTGTGGTTTGCTGTCTGTGTTTGTGCTGTCTCTACGTGGCCGTGTGTGTTTGCTGTCTGTGTTTGGGTGTAGGTATCCATAGAGTGTGTGTGTGAACGCCCCTGCCCTCAGTTTATTCTGGCAGTAAAGCAGACAGACAGAGCAACGACCAGCAGATAGCACATTATCTATTAGAACCTTATCAGGCCTGGGAGAGATACCCAGACACACACACACACACACACACACGCACACACACACAAACGTAAACGCACACTGGTTCCTCATCTTCTTCTCCGTCATGCATTCACACATAATTGTGGGCACATACACATGAGTACACACAGATATAACACCCACACAAACCCACAATTGAGCATTTTATGACATAGGAGATGAGCGGAGACAATAGGTGACCATGGTGGGTCTGGGTTAACGTACCCGCCGGCCCCAACACTGCTACCTCCCGTAAAACATGATCACCCCTAATTAAACACAGGAAAAAGGCTTTGTGTGTGTGTGTGTGTGTGGATTAGTGGGTGTTTGTATTTGTGTTGGTCTGCAGTGTAATGTCATGTTGGTGACCTGTAAAAATCTCATGCAAGCCTCCGGATTTGAATGGGCAAACTTTAGCTGAATTTTATAACAGGAATATCATTACTAAACAAATGCATGCAAGCATGAGCCGGTATACAGACAAACGCACAAGCGCTCATGCACCTCCACACACACACACACACACACACACACACACACACACGCACACTCACACACTCACACACACACACACACACACACACACACACACACACACAGGTTCTTCATGGGGACTGGCTGGAGCTGTGAAAACTAAACAATGCTAATCGCATTACTATCCTCTAAATGAGACCCAGACGGATCCTGAGAAGTCTCTCTCTCTCTTTCTCTCTCTCTCTCCCCTTACTCCTCACTCTCCTACCCCCCCTCCCTCCATGTCTCCCTCCCTCCCTCCCTCTTTCCTTCCCTCTTTCCTCCAGTTTCCTCCTCTCCCCCCTACCCCTCTGATCCGTCTCTTTTCTCTCTTTCTTCTACTGTGTTTATAGCTCAGTTATATCTTTGATTCCAGCCAGGCTGTGGAGGGCTGTGTTCTTCATTATCTGGTCATACGGCGGGAGGGAACATCATTTAATCCACCGTGAGCACAGGCTGGACTGGACACCTCAGGGCAGGGAGGACGCCCAGAGGAGCCCAAGGCGACCAAGAAGAACTTGCACTGAAAATATGGATCTTTTTATATTATAGAGCATTTTTTTAATTCATCTGCACAGTCTGTAAATGTACTTTTCTATCTTGTTCTGTGCGCTATCAATTTTATATGAGAAACAAACTCTAAACTTTAAGGAGGTGGAATAAAATACTCAGATCATGGAATGACTGAGAAAAAAACCCTTCCTTCTTCTGCCCCACTCCCTCTCTGTCTCTCTCTCTCACACACACACACACACACACACACACACACACACACAAACTGTATCTTCTGGCTATATTCAGCGCGCAGCGTCCACACATCTGAAAATATAAGCTGTAAACAATAGCGCTAATGCCAAGTTGGGTGGAAGCAAACGCATGAATAAGCAGACAAACACAAACTCACAGACGGCACATGACAGCACACAGAGAAGTGGACATGTACATATACCAGCTCGCACGCAAACACACACCCACACACACACACACACACACACACATGCATGCTCACAGTGTGATGGTAAATGCATTAATAATTGATCCATCATTTTTGGTCCGTTGTTCAATGGGTTCTGCTTCTTGTCCACATTTAAAAGTAGAAATCATTGTTCCCATTTCCACATTAAAATTCCGCCTCCCAAAGACATGCTTTTATGTGGCCGGCTGGTGGCTTGGCTTATGTCTGAGTGTGCCCATCCACACAAACGCAAATCCATACACAAACACACACTCACGTCTTTGACTTCTCTCATTGACACTCGCACAGGCCTGCACGCATGGATGCATGCATACACACACACACACATACACGTGTACACACAGTAATCCCATTGTCCCATGCTAGAATAAGTCTTAATGGATGCAGCAGGCTGCACACACATATGGGGCTTCTTCCAAACTGGTTCCAGGTTCCACCCCTGGCACACACTGAGGGAAACCCCATACGCCTGACTCACCCCTATCATCCACCATTCCACCATGAGGAACTCCTCTTGATGAAAATCTGTCATGTTGTAGTTTCAGGGAGCGCTCCTCTCCGCTGGAACGCTCGGTTCCAAACCACCTCTGTAACGCAATGTGCTAGAGGTCTAGCTCTCCGCCAGTGGGAAGACAGCTTGAAAAATAGCAGTAAAAGTCAGCGGCCCATTACAAGATATAATAGTACCGTGCAAGGACCAAGACTGCAATTCACAATAGGTCTAAACTCAGATGTCCAGTAAATTGCTGACATGGTCTGCAGCAATGACCCTTCCTGGCCTTTTAGACGTGGCACGGCGACAATGCTCTCTCTCTCTCTCTCTCTCTCTCTCTCTCTGTCTCTGTCTCTCTCTCTCACTGACCACTGTTAACTGTTAACTGCCTAAAGCCGTAAAGTACAGGTCTGCTCCCATCCATTCTATAAAAGCCTTCAGACCCTTATAATTGAAATAAACAATATCTCCCAGTTAATTACTGGGCCAGGCTAATTAAAGAAAGGCCGTGGTCCTCGGCGGGGACTTTAAATACACCGCTGGGACACAAGAATGCAGGACACAATTCAAACAGGGAGAAAATAGCTGGGACTCTGTGTAATTTTGGTCGTGGACCGCAGAGGAAAAAATGTATAATTTAAGCCAGAAATTATTCATTTAACATAAACGCTTGTTTTAAAAAACAAAAAGTATTCATTTGAGAAAAGCTGGGGGGAAGTGTGTGTGTTTTGTGTGCGATACTGCATGAGTACACAGTATTCTACGCTGGTGTACGTGAATGTTCGTGGAAGTGTGTCCGAGGGTAGGAATGTACGAGTGTATGTGTGTGTGTGTGTGTGTGTGTGTGCGGATGCATGCTTGCATGGGTTAAACAGAGTTTACAAGGGTGTGTGTGTGTGTTTTTATAATACGAGAGTGCACACACTGTAACTGAACTGTGTGAACTGTGCTCGAGTCACTTCTCGACGTTTGTTTGTGTCTAGTTGTGATGTCCCGTTTAGTCTTGCCTTTGAAGCCCCTGGTGTGGTGTTTTTGGAGAGGAGTGCATTGATGTGGACAGGGGACCAATGTGGCTCGCTGTTTTCCATACACACTGATGAGACAGAGAGAGACCTCCCCTGATACTTGGCAAAAACATTAAGGCTAAAACTGCTACTAATGGCATTCATCTGTAAACCATAGCAAACACTAGCCGTACAATTTAGGAGGCTATTTAAGGGGATCATTGGAGAATAATTCGCTGTGTCTGTATGTTGTTTATTTTTCTAACTTGCTTTAACAGGCTGTTAATAGCATTTCTGGATTTTTGTTGACTCTATCAAAAATGTTATCTGGTAATGTTGCCTCAAATGGCAGCAGAACCCTGTGGAAATAAAGTATTTTCTCTCCAACTTAACTGGCTAAAAGGATAAAATATACTGTTGGAAGGACAGAGAGACCAGTAATAGTGAAATGTTGTGCATTTGCATAATATCTGAGATTGTGAAACGGCCACGGCCGCCTTCACATCTAAACTACATATTTAAGTTAAACAGACACATGAATAGCAGTATGGACAGTAATTACAAAATAATTTTACTAGTACTATCCTTTTAAAGTTCCTATGTGTGGCATTTTAATATAAATTGTCCTCTAAAGTGTGTCATTTTGGGGCTTTCGGATTATATCTGGATCCAATTTTTTTCTTCACCAATGGTGAAAATGAAAAAATGGATGAATTTTGGATCACATTTGAATCATTCTGTTCTTAAAATGGGTAAAATGATGTAAGTAGAAATGACATACGCATAAGTTCTTACATATTTCAATGTGTTACTGAATTTTAAAAAAAATAGCTATTTGGTGCAGATGTTGCATTATCCTTGCTTCACAAAGCCATGAACTGTTTGAATGCTAAGCATTGTTAAGCAATGCTTTACATTTTTTTCATTGCAGCTTCAAAACCCATCAGAATCCACCTCAACAAATAAAGAAATGCATAACAGAGGAACCCTCGAAAGCAAAAATACTCAATATTAGCATTAGACTGAAAGGGCTCGGGATCTAGAATCCCTTACTTGGGCCAAAAAACTATATCCCTCTAAAATACATTTTACATTGTGTGCCACCAAGTCGGATTTCACGGGAAATCTGCTGGATTGCTTTACAGCACATGGGGAGATTGCTTTATGGCACAAAACAGGAAGAGGGAGCTGTTCTTCCAGTGCAAACAGAGCTGAAGCTTTCAGAGTTTCTTGCAATGGCAGACGGAGGAAGGAGTGAAAAGCCGATGGAAAAATCACTTCCAACCGTTTTATCCTCTTCAGTAAAGTAAAAGAGAAAACCTATGACTGAAGAACCAAACAGGGCAAGTTTAGGGAGGGAGAGGGGGGAAGTAGAGACATCCTCAGCGACAGAATGAAAGAGAAATGTGGTCCTAATTTTAAGAAACACGCGCACTAACAATACCACTGTAGTCATCTTGAACATTGTCTCATTGGTTTACAGGAATTACAATTAATTTGACAGCAATATATTGATGATTAAAAATGCGACATGTAGCACCTATAACATCAGGCAGCGGTCTGAAACACATACTGCTCAGTGTGCAGATTCCCATACTGTACATGAGGAGGCTCACGGGGGGAGCAGAGGCTCAGGTCAAGAGTACAGTGTCTGTTTCAGGTGAGCTGGTGGAAGAAAACACAGAGGAGGCCTGATAAGAGCTGCTGGCCTTGAGGCAGTAAAGGGGATTACCTGTGGCAGTGTGTTTATGAGACGGTGGGAACACACACACACACACACACACACACGCACTATCTCTTATATATTGGATATCTGCATATATCCTTGGGGCTGCGGACATATTCAAATAGGAATAACGAAATAGATTTTCATTGTGGTGGGGACAATATGACCATAAACACTTGACTGAAATTTCAAAAGAGATGGGAATTGCCCACCATTTCAGTCTGTTTCAATATTGCCCACTATTACTCTATTGTTACCATTTTATATCAATGTGGAGCAATTTGTCCAGATGGAATTTTCTGCAGTAAACGACACTGTCCTGTTGCAGATGACTACCATGTGTGCAACAATAAATTACAGAGTTATTCTGTTCCTCCGCTTCATAAACATTCTCACACATACTGTACACACACATGCTTACTCTCACACACACGCGCGTACACATGCAGCACGCACACGCACGCGCGCACACACACACACACACACCCACAGCCATGCACGTACGCATATTACAAAGGCACACACACTTGTGGGGGATAATACTGATACATACTCACACACCCACAGGCACACATAAAAAGACAGAGGCAGTGTCTCTCTCTCTCTCTCTCTCTCTCTCTCTCTCTCTCTCTCTCTCTCTCTCTCTCTCTCTCTATCGTTCTCTCTCTCTCCCACACACACACATTGTATTTTCGTCTTGCGGAGACATTCCTGTCCGGCTCTTTGTTGTGTCTTTAATGACTTTTACAGGCTTTGTCTGTGTCTTAGTTGTGTTTTTCTAACATTCTTGTGCTTATTGCCACTGTAACAGTATGTACGCCGCACAGTGTCTGCTCTAAATAGATGACCTTGCATGTAGTTTGTGCTTTCCTCTTGGGCCGCTGATTATAGGGAGAGGCATGTCTCTCCATTGAAAGATCACTCTCGTCTTGACCCGTAAGCTGTATGGTGTTTAATTCTGAGTCAGAAGTTTACACAGGGAGAGACACTTGGTGGTTGGAAAAACATGGCTGTAAACGGCCTTGGATGAAACCCTTCACACACTATCATAGAGTAGAGAATAGAGGCAGCCTGCCCTCAGATGTATAGTTTAATAATAGGCTGGTATTTTAATAGTATTTGCAGGATTTTATTCCAAAATGAAACATCCGCCATTTGAAAAAACTGAAACCTACTCCTACACCTACTTCTGCTGGCATGAAGGTTAAAGTGGTAGTCCGCAAGATCCATGTTATATTGATTTTGGCGACATCTTTGGTGCTAAGCGCTCACTGCTGTGGTGTTTCTGCACTGCACTTCCCAGAGATCGCCTGTCAATCAAACAGTGAGTCGAGTACTGTGACGTCTTGAAGAAGTCTGAGTCTCTTTGTCTGTGTGTGTAGGTTGTGTGTAAGTTTCTTTGTCTGTCCAGTGGCTATTGCTGCTCATACTAACTATCCAGTTCTTCTTCTATTTATTCCAAACAAACCGCTGTTGCTGCTGCCAGGATTTTTCCTGGGAAAGACCTACCACATACTCAGTGTTTAGAACAGCAAATGTAAAAAACTTTCATGAACTGGCTATAGGTTGAACCACTATTGTGTTATATCAACTGGTGATAGAGAGGGGCGAACGGATATTTATTTATATGGAAATATGGCAGATTATCAAGTGATTATGGAAAACAAAAGGCCTTTGCTTACAAAATAGCAATATTTTTGAGGCTGCAATCTGCTTTTGAAAACTTAAGTAACAAACTGTCTTTCAATTTTCTTTTAAATGCATGTAGCCTATATGGGATGAATGAAACCCTGCATTTTTAAAAGAGCAATAAGCAGGAAAGAGCAGAGATAGGGCTGTGACAGTGTTAGCATAGGGAGGTGAAGGTGTAACGGCGCTGGCAGTATCTCTCTGACTGACCGTGGGCCTGTGCGGCGGAGCTGTGGGAGTAGCCCAGGGCCAGCAGAGCCGTCTCCACCAGCTGAGAGAACAGGATATCCTTCCTGACCAGGACGAACTCCGCGTGCTCCTCTCTTCCCTCGTATCCCTCCGTCTGAATCCCTCCATCCAACTGCTCCACCACGCAGAAGACTGGGATCATCAGACCTGGTGGAGGACAGAGAGAGAGGGATAAAGAGAGTGAGGGAGGGAAAGAGAGAGAGGAGAGGGTTGAGGAGAAAAGAACAAATAGATTCAGTTAGTGTTTGGCTTTCATGATCTCTATTCACTTCACAGTTTATCTCTAGCTGACACCATACACAGCAAACGTGGATTGTGTTCATCGTGGGTCAAGCTTTTTATCTCTTTTATCTCTTTTCTTTCATAGTGTTGATTATTATAACCCTTACTGGCAAATTCTCAGCTTAATCTTGTAAAATAAATTATACATAATCACAAACTGTAAAAGGGCTGTTCACTGTGTTTCCAGGCATTCAATCTAACGGCAGGTGAGATAGACAGTCACAGTAATAGCTATCCCAACAGATATGCAAAGACAATATACAAAAGACCTACAATGATAACAGCCACTACTCTCATTAGAGTGTTAATAACAGTGAGGAAAAACCTATTTTGCAATGAACATACGGTCTAGTAAGTCACAGGATATTAACAGCAAAAAGTGATGCTATACATTAGTTAATATCGAGGTTCATGGTGGAAAGGAAGGCTCTCGAAATCAAATGGAGCTACGGGCCTTCTTCAAAGATATGCAAATCCAGGCCAGGTGAGCGCTGCAGCAGATTCTCAGGAAGAGTTCAACAGTTAATAGGAGGGTGGAGCGAACTGGAGCGCTCCCACCACACACAGACCAGGGCGAAAACCTTGACATACTTTCAAAGGCTCCGAGCATTTCTTTGAACCGCTTCACAGCAACACATGTGGAAGTTTGCCTTTTAGGACAATTATATTAATTATCATGTCAGACAAATTTAAGCAATCACAGAGAAATGTTGAACTCGGTCTAGACACATGGCCCAGCGCTGTGCTTCAGCAGACCGGGACTTAGCATGGAAGCCATTCTGTTCTCTACTTTAGTCTTTATTCTTTAATAGAATTCCTATTGGCTGATGCTTCAGTTGCCACTAGTCTTCCTGGCGTCCACACTCACATTCATACCTATGGGACATTTGGTGTCTCCAATCCACCTTCCACGTCTTTGGAATGTGTGAGGAAACGGGATCAGCTTCAGGAACTTCCATACTAACTAAATTAATAATAAACTAACTTAATATTAACTAACTTCCTCTAAAATCACCTGCAATCAAAATGAATTGTTTTCTATCTCAAGCAGTTGAAAAAGGAAGCTTAACATCTCTTGAGGAAATCATGAAGGCTAACAAGACAGGGCTATTTCAAATTAACATGGTGACAAACACTTGTCCCTCCTCAGTATTTTCAGAGAATATCTATGTGTCCATGGCACTATTCTCACAATTCCCCTCCAGCATCCCTGTCCTTTTGGCTCCCTGCACCAATACCATTCCCTCCTTTCCAATATCAGCCTTTTTCCTAAAAGGCTTTTGGTTTTGGGCCACCTGTCGACTGGCAATTAATTAAAGCCCTCAAAAGAAATGATGGACTGAGAGCATTAGGCAGCGTCCCAGCACTAATAATACAGAGCACGGCAATGTGTGATACCACATGCATACCGCACAATACCAAACACACACACACACACACACACACACACACACACACACGCACGCATGACTCTCTGCACTGTATTACCTCACACACACACACACACGCCTCCTCATCCCAGCATGCACACACATGTCTCACTCCTCCATACATACACATGAGGTGCAGCAGCATTAGCCCCCACCCCTGCCCCCCCCGCCCCCCACCCCGACCCATCCCTCCCCTTGTTTTAATCAGTCAATTCCTATATTTCTATTTCCTCCTCATTAATCACCCCGCTCCCAGTCCTCCAGGCTCTCATGGAGTGAATTACACACTGGAGCGCTGTGCCAATTCAAGTAAGTGAATTTCCCCCAACAGGGAAATATAACTGTCAACACAGAGCAGCTCCCTCCGACCAGCACTCCTCTCTCTTTCTCTCTCTCTCTCCCTCTCTCTCTCTCTCTCTCTCCCCCTCTCTCTCCGTAGCTCTATCTCACACTCTTTCCACTCTCACCTCTGTCTCTCTTCTCTTATATCCAGTGTCCTCTGATTTGCCTGCTGACTCTGTATGATCTGGTTTGGATGCTGTGATGTTGCCTCAAACCTCTAATCCCTCTAATATGTATGGGGATGAGTGAACGAGGATATTAGAATGAGATATGTATGTTGTGTGTGTGTTTTGGAGTGTATGTGGGTGAGTGTGTTGGCAGTCATCGTATGTGTGTGAGTGTGTGTGCATATGAGCTTGCGAATGTGTATTTGTGGTGCGCGCGAGCATGTGAATCTGTGTGTTTGCGTTCAGTCCTAGTGTATATATACAGTATATATGTGTGTGTGTGTGTGTGTGTGTGTGTGTGTGTGTGTGTGTGTGTGTGTGTGTGTGGCCCCCTCCTCATGGCAGCAGTGTGGTTTGGAGGAGACACGTTGAGTTTCCTGTCTTCAAAGACAACCCGTCATTATTACAGGCCAACCATCCACACCATCCGCTCAGCACAGGAAAACCCGTCCTCCTTCCTCTCTCTCTCTCTCTCTCTCTCTCTCTCTCTCTCTCCCTCCCTCAATCCCCCGGTCACTGACACTCTCACAACTTTATTCACACGGAAATGTGTTTCTCTCTTCTGTTTTCTATTTTGACACTCACTCATTCTCTTTCTTTAACTCATTCATCCTCTGTCTCTCTCCCTTCTGTCTGCTGTAGCATCTGAGTTCCCTGTTGCTCTGTGAAACCGAGAAACTTCTGCAGCCATATGGCAACACAAACAGACCCAGACACAGGCATAAATGCACACACACACAAGCACACACACACATACAAGAAACACACTCCCACGATGAATGCAGGGATCGATAACCCAGAGTGAGTTGTATAAATCATGTTTATATGGCGCGAGCTCCTTTATTTGGTAAGCCCAGTGTTATACAGTTCCCACCAGACTTATAGATTAAGCCAATACAGTATACAGTGTATAAACACAGCAATGCTCTGAGCTCCACTAGTCTGCCATACTACAACACAGTGGATTCAGCCCAACTCAACTCATGGCAAGTATGCGGCTTATTATGGAGTCAAATGCTGTCTGTGGGTATGGCGCATGTGATGGGGAACAAAATGAGCTCATGAGCCTCTTACACCCGGCTGAAATGACCATAGCTGTTTTGAAATGCTGTAATCGAACGAGCCCACTTGCTTTCTCTGTTTCAACACATGCAACAATCCAAGAATATGAAGGCTTTCATTCCAAAATGTGATGTATCCTATTTGGAAAATAATTATTACCTCTTGTTCATCGCTTGATATGTCAAAAATGCAGATGATGGCATTCTCTTAAATGACACTATTTTGTACTGACATTATTATTGCTAATAACTCATGATATTTTCTAGGGTATTTTGCTTTTTAGTCAATAATCACTTTTTAAGTGTAGGTGTCTTTATAGTGAATATCTCACTTTGAAATGAAACTCCTCAGACAGATTTCAGGATTCATATTGTCATCTCTTGAGCAACATGGAGCTGTCTTTTTGTTTTTCTTGATAGCATCCAGATCATATGTAAATGCAGAGTGTTGCTTACCTCCCAGGGGTCTCGGGGCTCCGTTGTGGCGTATGCGCGGCCCCGTGGGGCTCCCGTTGAGCTCCAAGCGGCCCTTCTTCCCCGGTGGCGGGAGGCCGCTGAGGTCCGGGCTGCCTCCCCTCCGCTCAGGACTGTCCTGCATGATGGGACTCTCCCCTCCTCGCTCCATCCCCCTCCAAACACCCGGAGGAGCTCCAGCCAGAGAGAACGAGTCTTGAGAGATTGAGGGGGGGGGGGGGGGGAAGGGGGGATACAGGTTGTCACTCTCGTTGGACTTGTCGCAACACTCACTTATAGAGGGAAAAATAGGTAATTTACTTTTCAGGGGGCAGAAAAAGTTGGAAGTAGATTTTGTACAGGAGGATAGATTGATATCATAGCCAGACAGTAAATAGGCCGCAAACCCACTCAGAGATAATAGACTGACAAACACAACAGCAGTGTATTGGTAACTATCTAAAACTCAAATGTGTTAGAAACAAAGGTCAGGGTTATCAACAAACTGTGGGGTCGAACCAGAGAGAGAGAGAGAGAGAGAGAGAGAAAGAGAGAGAGAGTTGTTCTGCATCAGTGTTTGTGGAGAATGTAAACTGGGCAAAGTGAGCAGGGAGGGATGGTATGGGCTCGCTTGTGTAGCATATGTAGTATGAGTATGTGTACATCATTATATGTGAGTACTGCTGTATATGTGTGTTACCCTTACACGCACACGCACACACACACACACACACACACAGACACATATGAGAGTGTGTGCCTCATGGGTTAGTGTCCCCTGATAAGAGTGTCAGCCAAACATCTAATATAGGGTAATGCCATTAGAAACTCTGCCAGGCCAGACTGAGGACACACGCCAAGTATCAAAGAGCAGCCAGCTCAGCCAGGCCAAATGGACTGCTCTTATTTACATACTAGTCCCTGGACAACGTCTGCCAGCATGTGTGACCCTCAGAGAGAAAGAGAGAAACCGAGGGAGAGAGAGAGAGAGAGGGAGAAGGACAAGGGATTGTTTGTGGAAAATGGTGAAGAGGGAGAGGAGAGCGAGCGAGGAAGGTTTTCATATTGGAGTATGGAAATCAAGTTAGTGACCAGATTTGGGAGTGGAAAAACACAGAGGGTCAAAGTACTGACTGACATTGGCCGGCGATTCACCAGAACAAACGAGGGAGAATCCATGGTTATTGTTTGAGCGTGGCATATTCCACAGCACCTGATTAGGATCTGCCCCCCTCTCTTAATAGTTTTTACAGCTTTTACTGCTCCGGCTGTCATGAGTCTCCACAAAAGACAATGTTTTCACACTGCGGTCTCTCTCTCTCTCTCTCTCTCTCTTTGTCTTTCTCTCCCCCCCCCCCCCCCCCGTATCTCTCCCTCCCTTTCTCTCCTTTTCCCTCTTCTTCTCTCTCCACCTCACCGACGGGGGATCGCGTCTCGTTTCTCCAGCACTGCTCAGCTGGAAAACACCATCCACCACAAAAATGAAAAAACGAAAAAAACAAAAATATCTTCCCCAATCTGCGAAGAATTAAGAGCTCGGGCAAAATTTCAAAACGAATAATAAATTAAAAACATTAGCCTTGGCGTGATTAAAAAGTGTGGGAGGCGGAGGCCAAAAATGCAAGTGGCAGAGTTTAATAAGAGCGGTGCAAAAAAAAAAAAAAAAAAAAAAAACCTAGTTCAAAGAGCTACGCTGAGTGGAAAGCAATGTGTTCGAGTGCGAGTACAGTGGTAGCTATAATTCACATGGTGGAGCTTGCTAAGGAAAAGGGAGCCTTTGCATATAAATCTAACCACTAACAATGCTGTAGCTACAGTAAAGAACAACAGAATACAATATAGCATTGGATGAAATGCACTGGCTTCTTGTGACATAGATTTTCAATAAACACTTCTTAAAAACTCCTCTTCAGTGTGATGTGAAGTGTAACTCTACCTGCAATCATCACATTCACACACACTTTCACCTCTTCCCTTAACAAACGCTCTTTAATCTGAGTGAATGGGTTAAATTAGGAGAATCTATCTGCTATCTAACAGGTCCTAACCTGAGCGACTGCAGCGCTCCGCTACTGACGATCCCTATCAAGACCTGGCCTTGCCGACATCTCACCATCTCACCAAGCACACACACACACACACACACACACACACACACACACACACACACTAACAGATACACACAATTTCCCAGCATCTTATAATCTTACAACACATCCTGCTTTACTTACATTTGGTATTGACCCAAGAGATAAGTCGTGTTATCATGTTATGCATATTTGTGCCCCCTATACTGGGCGACTGGAAGATTAGATGCACCTCATAGCCCATATAGTTTGCTAGGTATTAAGATTAGAAGCAGAAATGTAAAAATGATCATACCTGATGCTTCCTATTAATGAATCATTTCTAGTTCGTCCTGAATTTGGCATTTATTGTGGCATTTATTTTTTAAGGATAAAAGAAATCACATCCATCAAACTGCAACTGATATGAAGGATTTAAATTCTCCCAACAAAAGTCTCTTTTCAGCAGTGAGGCATTGTGCTGTGGAGTGGTGAATAATATATTGAGTGTAAGGATGCAGTAGTTTATTAAATATTAAGGTGTGATCCAGACAATGCGGGGAAGCAGCCTGTGGATCGGGGAGCCAAGCGGAGTCTCATCGTCTCAGTGTTGTTTTCAGAGCCAGGACGTCCCGGCCGCTCGCTGTCACCGCTCTAACTGTCCTGTCTGGTTGACTGGCTGGGTCAACACACCAGTTTATCTACCAGTCTGCTACAGCACAGACAGACAGGTGAGACTGGTTGAGTGATTGAGTGATTCATTCATTCATTAATTGTCTGTAACTGTCTTACTTTACTACATTTTCTTTCTTTTTCTTTACAAAAACCCTTCTGTCTTGCTTTGCTTCTTTGTTTCTTTGTTTGTTTGTTTCTTTGTTTGTTTGTTTGTTTCTTTCTTTCTTTCCTTCCTTCTCTATGTACAGCGTTTACATGTTAACCACATCAAAACGGTGCCGAATGTGCAGTAAATAATAGATAGGGTGTGGACCTCCCCGTCCGTCATCACACTTCTTTTATGCAGAAACAAGACTGATAAATGCTAATCTATTTTTATACAATTATTATGGGCGTGTTGAGCAATAACCTTTTGCTGTAAAGACATACTGTAGACAAGTGTGGGCAAGACTTGATAACTGTCCTTATGACGGTATACATCATATATCAATGGCTCTGATGGCCATAGATTTAACAACACAGGTATTGATATAGGATTGTTATAAACACAAGCCACCATCTATATCCTACATCCATCTGCCATGCTGGTTGATAAGGATGTGATAGTCAAAGCAGTTAATAGAGAGGCGATAAGAGGAGCAGTTATATTTGTGCTTTGGAGACAGGTACAAATTTAATGCCTTTTTGATAAGGAAAGGGTCATGACACATTTCCCAACATATTGCCTCTCTGGGCAACTGTCATACTTATCAGAGAAACACTAAAATTCATTCTCCAGATCATTTTTTATCCTACTATATCTCGCATACAAAGATATTATCAACCAGATTTAAAGATAAGCTACTATCATATTCTGCATTATTACATGCTCATTGTCCTTTTGATAATAAAAGTGTAATAACCTCACCTCTAAATATTTCTGCTCTGAGAGAGTGTTATATTTAACAGAAAAACACTAAAATACACTCTGCTTTTTGTCTCCTGCATTATTTTTGATACTCAGCCATGATCACGTTTTGACGATAAGCCACTATCAAATTCCACATTATTACATGTTCTAGACATAACAAATACATACTGAGGGCCAAAGACAAGATTGCAGAGGAAAAATGCAGACACACCCAAAGAAATAGAAGAGTACGACACAACAACAAACACACCTATAAACAATATGTCGAGCTCAAAGACGTAAACACACACAAACAGAGGCTAACATGTAATTCAAAGCCAGTCTAAACTCTACAAATCAGACGGCTGACAAACACTGATTGGTAGTCCCATCCATTTGAAAGACATACGGTATAATGACTGTTGTAAAGAAGTGTAAAGTAGGGGCTGCAGCAAAGGAACTTGGAACCGTCCATGAAAACTGTTTTCCAATTTCCAGTTTTTCATTCCTCCTGTCACTGTTTCATTTTATTTTCTCTTTTTATCTCTGCCATCTTGTCTTGTGCCCCCTTTCTCTTCCCAGCTCTTTGTGTTTTCTCTGAGCCTGGATTGGGGGTTTGAAAAATACTTAATAAAGCCTACCGCGGTCGTATCCGACTGTTTTAGTGTTATGCCTTTGATGAGGCAACATGTGCAGATAGTATACCGATTTAGGTGTGAATATAGATAAACTAGCAATAAAAATAGTTCTCCAGTCGCTGCAATACAATCAGCTCTTAAGACACAATGAAGAAGAAGCCTGTGTTCCTTTGTGTTGGCTCATACCCCCCCGACACACACACACACACACGGACACACGCACACACACACACACACACACACACACACACTCCTTCAGAGCAGCCATTGTAATAAGTTGTAGGTCTAGAGGAAACAAAGCAAACAATGTACTGCAGCTCTGAAACTAACACACACTAACGCTTAGATATTTGAAACAGGGCAGAGAGAAGGATAACGAGGGTAGGGATGAGTGGAAAGTCAATACAGTTAGCCGGACAGCAGAAGATGTCCGACCTGCGCGTCACAAAATAACACTTGGTTATATGAAACTAGTGAGTGAATCTCAATGAAAGGTATCAGGAGGAAACACCAACTTCACGAAAACTGCAATAAAAGGAAAGGTAGGAGGAAACTTACATAGCCTCGCTGCTGTGTCTCCTGCTCTAACTGCCTCTGCACCGGCTAGCTCAGTATCTCTCTAACCGTTGTGATATGACTCTACTAATAAAGCGTTGTGCCTTAAACATGCAAACCAGACACAGAGAGAATGACCTATGAGGACATTATTAGCACTGATAGCAGGGGAGAATGGGAGAGGCGTTGCCTATAGGAAAATGTCAGCAGATAGGCCGCTCTTCCCACTGAAGATGCACTTTTATAGCAGGGCTATCAAGCTATTGGCTAATGCCTGGCTCTGCAGCACAGATAAAAGATGGGGAGAGGAGGGGGGGGGGGGGGGGGGGGCGATATTAAAAGCCCTGCTGTCAAATACAGGCACACACACACGTACTGTATGTACACACACATATGCTCATACAGAGATACACACGACTGCCTATCAGCAAGCTTTAAATACTGTTCAACACTGTACATTCACCTCATGCATGGTAGGCTAACACACACACACACACCTGCACACACACTCTCATCACAACTAATGCACACCAAATCGTACATTTGCAGCCTACGTCTTGCACCTCCACTCCTAGCTGCAGAAACACATTCAAAAAGAGTCATTTCCATAATTTATGATTCACAGAATTAAAAAAAAAAAAAAAAGTCTGAAAACAAAATGGAGAACAAAATTAAACTTTTTATGTGACTGTTTATGAGGAATGATTGCTGTTAGGGAAGGTTACATTATTGTGGAATTTGTTGTTTATGGCCATCAGATGTGTTACTGAGAGAGTGTTGTGATGTGGTGAAATGGGTAAGAGTTGGAGTGAGGGGGCGAGAGACCTTTATGGCAAACACACACGCACATTAATATGATTGCGCAAATTTTGTGCTATTGTATTTGTCACACACACACACACACACACACACACACAGAGGAAAATAAGCGGGGAGAGGGGGCGAGACAAAGGCCTTCTGGCGAACATGTTTAGCTCTCTCATAAACATCTCATTTGATAATACAGGATAAAGAGTTAACAGTGAGGCTTTATAGCCTCGCCCCTCCAGCTAGAGGATGCACACGCATGCTTAAACACACTCACACACACACACACACACACACACACACACGCACACACACAGTCACACACAGACAGACACTCAGCCACACAAACCACAGCCAGCACGCTACACAGACTCTCTGCTTTAACACTTCCAGGGACCACACACTGACTCACAACACAGTCACACACATAAGAGACAAATAAGACCCTGAGAAACAAACACACATGCACGGACACATGCACAAAACACACACGTGCGCAGACACACACAAACACACACACACACACGCTTCCCTTAAACAGTGCGAGAGGAGCAGCCTGTCGGAGCTTAGACATGATGCACTGCCGTTTTGTCTTGTGCTCCCATGAAAACGGCAACTAGGTGAAACTTTACTTTAACATCCCAGCGAAATTACGCATTTACTACACCCAGACACACACACACACATTTACATACTCACCCATACACATACATACACACACACACACACACACACACACACACCGATGCCAAACCCATCCACCGCAACGTACACCAGCCTCACCAGAATGGGAATAACTGTGGGGGAAGAGGAAGAGGACGAACTGACCCCAAAGAACAAGCTGGAAAAACAGAGGCAGGTCTTCTGTCCACTGTATTCTTCTATTCTACTGGGCTTTAAAGAACATGGATTCATCATCAGCGCGCACTGCAAGCCGCAGGGCGTCAGATGAAATATGCACGAGGCTGAATAAGAGACATTAGATTATAGTTATCTGTGAGGGAGAGTATACAGAGCGGTGAGAGGTGGAGTGGGACGGGTCCCGTAGCCAGATAGAGGAGTATCATTAGTGAGCCTCCTCTCTCCCCACAGACCTTCCCCACTATCTAATCTGCAGTTTAATAGCGCAGACACACCCTTGATACGTGTGAACAGATAACTGGGTTCACACAGGAAAGCAATGGAGGGAGAGCAGGGAGGAAGGAGGGAGATATTGAAATTTTTTATTGGAAGTGGGAGAGATTTCTGATGGACTAAGAGTGTGTTTAATTTGTTCCTGTGCACCAATGAGGTAATTAATCTCTGGGTCTAAATTAATAGTATTGTTTTAGCTGGAAAAACAGTGTGTTAGACTCACATTAGTCATGAGAATCAGCCTACAAAATGACATCGCCCCACAGAAAGTTACAATAACTCCTCACTAAATGAGTAAAAAACAAATAATTAATGGCAATCATCTTCTACCTAAATATTCTAGCTACTGAAAAGTGTATAGCCTATAGAAAGTCAAGCTAAAAGGCCAACAGGGTCTTCATAAAGTGCATGAAATTTCCAACCATAGACAATGTGCACATCAAGATGAGTGTCTTAAAAAATCTTCTCCTCACCAGACTTGGAAATCGCCTCTACCAATCACACTCACATTAGGCCTGTACAGCTCAGTGAAAGCTGAATAAAAATGTGGCTTTTCCCCTATTTTGATCCGCGCTAACAAAGCGTTACAGATCAAGCCCTTCACGTCCCGAGAAAGTGCGCGCGCCCTGCCAACTTTCAACATCTAAGCAAACTTTAAACAGACAGGCAGAAATCTGGTGTGGGTGCAGAAAGTCTCCCATCACACGGACTGAAACGAATTCATTTTTCATCGCGGTTGGCTCCGAGAGTTTCGTGGAAACCTTGTATTTTTTTTTTTTTTTTTTTTTTTTTTTTTTTTTTTTTTAGGGTCACGGGTTATTCAAACACATTGACGTTATGGAGATGAGAAAATGGTCGACGGTGACGAGCAGCGTTGGCTGGTAGAGCGTCACACTAATGTTATTACTTTTTGCAGGAACGAATTATTATTAGGCTAATATTATTATTTATTCTATTAATACTGTTACAGTTACCCCATAGTCATTACTTTTGTGATGACAAGAACATTGGACATGAACGCTGTTCGGTTTGTTGATCATTTAGAGGAGAGAAAGCTGAGTTAGTCTGATTTTTAAAGGTAAGAGAGGATGCAATCGCCAGTTTTGCGGCTGTAACGGGAAAGTAACGTAACGAGTGTTGTAACGAATTACTACTCCCAGGGAGTATAATTAAAGTAATAAGATACATTTTGAAATGAATAAGGAGTAATGAGTATTGTGTTACTTCTTTGGTGCAGAGCATTATTCTCTGGTGGGCCTACAGGCTCCATGTGTGACCTGATGTGATGTTACCACGCTGTTTGTGTTAAAGCTTCTGACCCATATGTTTCCATAGGAGACTTTAACAAAACTGCGCATCTCTTTAATTCACCATTGACTTGAGAATTCAGGCCTAATCTCTGGCAAGAGCTTTTAGCATTTTTAGCGGAGCACAAACTATTGCTCTTGACATGATGGTCTGGGGAACGACTGTTTCTCATTTAGCCAAACGCATTTGGCTTCGGTTTCTATTGATTACAGAGTATAGGCCTTTTTTTGTCCAAAACTTCTTCAAAGTCCCTCTTCAGACCTGTGCTTTGGCATTTAGACAGTCATGTCTAACTCTTTGCTTAAGAATTTGCTATGCCTCTTTATATTACTGTGCCTCTGTATTAAATGATCATATTTTATCCATTTTGAACTGACTATAAAGTAGCTATAAAGCAAGAGGGCTATTGGTAATTTGAAAGTTTTTATTGTCCTAGGTGTTGCCTATAGGTTAAAGGCCTCAGAGCGGCCGGAAAATATAATTAAACATTTAAATCATACACTAAACCTCTCTGTTCTGTAAATACTGTATGTTTCTAGTTTAATGATGAATATGTTCTGCAGAATAAAATGAAGCGATGCTTTTATTTAAACCTACTATGTGTTAATCAATAACTCCCTTAACACCTCTCAAAACAATGGTTCAGTAATTATTTAAAAAGTTAAACAGTGGACAGAATTGTTGTAATTTGGTGATGCATTTTCAGACCGTGTTGTGTTGTTTTCTTTAAAAGACTGAAACCTGTCTGTATTCAAAAACAACACACACACACACACACACACACACACACACACACACACACACACACAAACACAAACACAAATAACTTCCAGACATTTAGTTTTGGTGAAAATTATTCTGAATATGTGCGGTTAATTCTTCGTCTATAAAACACTGGCTATAATAACATCTGAGGCTACAAACCGTTTGTGCTCAAATGCAAAAAATGACCAGAAAAATTCTATAAACCTCATTGTTTTACTGACAATATGGGTCTACATTTTATTGCTGTATGTATATTTTTTTGGTGTATTTTTAATGTTTGAAATGCAAGTAAGCTTTAGTAAAAAAAAAATATGAAGAGAAACAATATTATTAGAAACACCGCAAGGCAGACCACGATGCCAAGATACCTTCATAACTGAACTTTATCATGTACGGGTCAAGTAGCCAGGTAAATAGGCCATGCTTTAGTATAAAACTAGTACAAAATTAATTATTATATTAATTATTAGCTAATCATAATAGTAATCATAATTATGATAATATTGACATGGTTAGCCGTTAATTATTAGACTATTGTTAGGCTAATAGGCTGTAATAATAATAATAATAATAATAATAATACTATACTACTACTACTAATAATAATAATAAGGCCTAATAATTTCATCCCACTACTGGCTATCTATAGTCAATTTAATCTAATGGATAGACTAATGGGACTAATGGGAAGCGTATTCTTTACGTTGGTATCAAAGTTTTTGTCATATCGGTATTAGGTCAATATCACAAATATTATTGAATGAATCTATTTTTTATTTAATTCAATATGATTGAAATAGTTCATTCGGTTCGGGGTCTGTGACCCTGCAGAGGAGCATGCAGCCATAAACATGAGCGACCTGCTGTGTGGGGTCTCGGTGCAGCTACTCACTGTTTACGGCGTGTCTGTAGCGCTGCTGGCCGCTGAGGAGGCTCTGTCCATTGATCAGGAGTATTGAATCCAGGGCTGGGCTTGGTTCGGCTCCCGGATACCGATCACGCAGGACTGAGCTGGAGTCGGACCGGAGATCCACAAAGAAGAAAAACTTGCTGGTGGCGACGCCGAGCGCAGCAGAGCAGCGGACTCAGTGGAGAGATGGTCGGAGACAGGAGATGGACGGAGGATGCGTGTGCTTATCGTCTGTGGAGAAGTAGTGGCGAGAGAGAAAGTGTGTGTGTGTGTGTGTGTGTATGTGTGTGTGTGTGTGTGTGTGTGTGTGTGTGTGTGTGAGAGAGAGAGAGAAAGAGAGAGAGAGAGAGAGAGAGTCTTTCTCAGGAGCAGCAGTGGTTTGGAGTCGGGGAACCTTCGCCGGACTGGAGCGCGCAGACCCAAACTTGATATTATAGGTGCAATCTGGACTTTTTTGTCTGTCCTTCGCGTTTTTTTGTTCCTTCTTTTAGCTCAAACACGTCTCTATGGCGCAAATCTGTCCTCCTCTGAACTCATGGCTTCATCCACGGGAGAAAGAAAAGCGCATAACGCAACACAATCGGGGAAAACGCTCGTATGGAAACAAAACCAAGTTGGTAAACCCAAGAAAAACAAAAACCTGCCCGGGAAAAACACATGAATATCTGAGTTAATCGCGGGATTTATCGGTGTAAAGGTACCGGTTTCCAATCAGAGTGTGTCACTTTCAATCTTTCCTGTGCCAACGGGCGCACTGACTGATAGAGGGAGGAGAGGAGGAGAGAAGGGGAGGAGAGAGGGAAGAGAGAGGGAAGGGAGGGAGGTGCAGGGGGCGTCAATACTAATCTGACCCATGCGAGCATTTTGTGGGCTAGATCTCGCTTATAGGCCAAACAGAATGAGATATCAACGCGTATGTCTTCGAGATAGCCTTATAGCCTAGAGACAATTTACACGACAGAGACTGGCGATCCTAAAGGTGTCCAAACCGGGATCCGGGGCGCCCAGGGGGGACTTGGAAGGGTCCCAGCGGGGTCCTCGACAGCATGAAAGCGTGTTTCATTTGATTGATATTTCATTCACGATACGTTATAGCACGACGTGAGAATGCACAAGACTGGCTATTTTGACTCTCGCCCTTATCTCCCCGATTATAATATAACAAGTTATGTAATAATTTTCTAAGTCATATACCTATCAACAAAACTCTTCTCAGACAGGGGGTCCCGGCAACAAAATATCATCTAGGGGGGTAATGTGTAACTGTTTGGGGTCCTTGACACGAAAAAACACAAACTGGGAACTCTTCTGTTCCCTTTCCCACGTTTATGTCTTTCTGCCTCATGCAGCAATATCTTATCGCTTCGCTATCGCTGTTGCAGCTTCCCTCTAATAATACCCAACAGGCTTCACATATGCCAGTATCATCCTGCAGATAATCCGCCCAAGTTGAAGTCCATGCGCTGATACATGTTAATCAGTAGCCTAATAATAAGTCCAGGATGATCTATCTCTATCTCTCCCTCTCCCTCTCTCTCACTCTCTCTCTCTCTCTCTCTCTCTCTCTCTCTCTCTCTCTCTCTCTCTCTCTCTCTCTCTCTCTCGTTATTAGATGCCCTGAGTCAATACAACAGCAGTGCACTGTTGGGCGATATCAGTTAATGATAAACCTGACTTGATAGACAGATGTCACTGCATGTGTCTAATAGATAAGGAAGCCAGGGTCAAATGGCACTGAAGAATGGCCTATATGTAATTCTGTCTTCTGAGTGCAAAACTAACGTTTATACTGCAAACATATCAGTATTAACAAGTCATGTAATCTAATAGTATGTCTTAAAACCTTATGTTTTTAAACAGGTGAAAATATCAGCCAGTGTGAATGAGATAATTGCACTTGTTTCCAATGTTAGTCAGCTCAGAGACTTCCCTGATTGGAGTGTCATTTTCCTCATACAAGTGGAGTGATCTGCTTTATTCTGCATTGTTTCATGATGTTAATGCTCATTTCTAGAACGTTGCTGAAAGAAGTGAAACTGCATTGGGAACAAGTGCAATTATCTCACCCCGTGGGCAAAATGTTCACTTGTTTAAAGAAAAATAAGATTTTAATACTAAATATGAGACTAAATAATGTTCAGGTTGACATGTTTGCAGTGTAACAGTTCACGCTTAAACATTTTACGTAGTTCAGTTTTATTGTGAAGGGCTCAATAGCTATTTTGGTTACTACCTTCTGGTGTTCTTCTTGTTTCTTAGTTTAAACTACCGTAGCTCAAATTCGCATGTACCACTATCTGTGGCCTTACGGTAAGCTGCAACAAGGGAGTCTTTCATGCACATTCATGCACACATCACAAGAGCATGCGCAACGGAATTGAGGTACACAAATGAAGCCACAGGTTTGCAACATCTGCAATAGATGCGACTGTGCGTAATGTGTCCATGCATGGCGCGCTTCAGTGTTGTTACCGAGCATTGAGATCATATGGGAGTACCAGAGACAAGGCAGGATGGATTACATCTTATTGCTGGTCTGTGTGTGTTCAATACGCGGATGGGAAACAAACGGGGTCCACTAGTGAGCGAGACCCGTTCCACGTGTGTGCGCCATGCGTCTGTGCGTCGCCAGTCGTGCGCGTAAAGGCTGTCCAGGCAAGAGACGCAAGCAAATGTCCTTTGATTACAGGCAACTGTAGGGGCACAGGCCTGGTGAACTGAGTTTTGTCCTCTTGATTAATAACAGGTTGAATTTAGATTTAATTTGCATCATGAACTGGTTGTCAAAATGAAGCCTGGACCTTTACGGTAAAATACTCTAAATAGTAGCCTAACCTTTACTGAAACCAAGCTGGCTGATATTACCACAGCAGAACTGTGTTTGAGCTGTTCAGCCTTAATAAGAACCTGACCTATTTCGGAGAGGGAACCGCGCAGGCCTGAAGTTGTCAAGTTTTATGAAGGCTGATTCTTCACCACTTTACATTGGCATTCACACTTTGGACATTTAGCTGACACTCGTGTATCCGGAGCAACTTACAAAGAGAGCAACAGGAGAAAACTTCAATAGATCATCAACATTACCGAACTGTTAGATTAAAATCATCTCCAAACAGACTGTATAAAACTCTCTATTCCGTGCATTTTCCATGTGTCTAGATCGTTTTACTCACCTTTTAATGAAAGTTGATTATCAGCGCCAAGACACCGACACTTGGCAGCTCTGCTGCTCTCAGGGCTGCAGAGTAAGAATTAACGAGAAGCAGACAGTGGCGGAGGGCCAGTCCGCTTCTCGCTGCTCATTCGTCAATATTATTAAATATGATAATGACGATGATGATGATGTCGCTGTGCGTGGGCGAGACTGCTTGGTAGCAGCGTGGGAGGGATGTCTCGTTTGTTGGTTACAGACGAATAATATGAATCTCAATAGACCTAATAGCAATGATTTTGTAGTGTGTGTGTGTGTGTGTGTGTGTGTGTGTGTGTGTGTGTGTGTGTGTGTGTGTGTGTGTGTGTCTGTGTGTGTGTGTGTGTGTGTGTGTGAGAGAGAGAGAGAGAGAGAGAGAGAGAGAAAGTGTGAAAGTGTTAAAGTGTGTGTGTGTGCCTTGAACTATATAAATACAATTATTTTGGATATCTGAAAAAAATACTATGTAGGAAATTTACATGAGGCTACATGTGGTATTCACAAGTCGCTGCTGATTTGTAGAGCCAGTAATTTTAATTTCATTGTAAAAGCTCCTTAGAGACCGAAAATAAGTGTGGTAAAATCCTCTTAAAGCTTTATTTCTCACCATGCGAGCTGTTAAACCCGACGTGTCTGTGGTTTTGGGATAAGGCGATATTAAGCACCAAGTGTCAGATTTACGCAGCAAACCTTTTCCCTTTTGTCGCAGGTAGTGACATTCTTTATCAGCGCTAAAATAAGGGACCTGTGGGTTAGAGCCAATTGTATGTTATTTTGATGAGAAAAAAAAAATCGAAATTTATTTTCAAATTAATTGTATTATTGCACAATTGAAAACTTGGGCAAATTTGAGTTCCACTCGGTGGATTCTTATCAAAATATCTCGTTTTGGCGTTGTTTTTGGCAAAATGTTTGGCAACGTTTGGCAAATTAGTCATCTTGATGTTTTGAAGGTGCAGGCAATATCATGATACATATTCAAAGATTTGATTCATTTCTGCAAGCCAAATCCCGTGTATAAGTTATTTTGGAGTAAATATATCATGATGGCAGAGTGATAATTACTGTCCTGCAGACCTGCAGACGCTGTTAAGAAAGACAGTAGATTACTAAATAATAGCCTATACACATAATCCAACCACTAAAATATCACTATAAATTAAAACATTCTGAGTAAATTAGACTTTGATTAATGGCGTATTTTTCTCGTTATCGGGTCGACTCACTAAATCATATTTGCAGAGAGAATATTTCCCTTGATAGGCCATGCACAATTTAAGGGAGCAGATAATGAGTCGTGCGTAGTGTAGACAAGTGAAATTTACAGTTTTGGCTTCATCCTGGAGAGAAGAAAATGAAATGCAGTGAAGCGAGGGTCGTGCGGGTTGTGAAAATCATTGCAATGTATTTATTCAAGGAAATGTTCTGCTAACTAACTGCATCATGTGCATTTCACCTCATCATGCAAAGCCATTCCTTGGCTATTCGGGTACAGCAGGCGGTGTAAATAATTGAAGCCTGGTTAGGGAATCCTTTTGCCTGCATAGCTTCTCCACTGCATCACTTACTAACTCGTTCCCCCCCTCTATCTATTTTCCATTTCTTGGGAAACTGGGAATCTAGGAACCATCGCTCATGAGCGCAAACAAGCGTAAAAAGCAAATGTATGTGTATGTGTGTGTGTGTGTGTGTGTGTGTGTGTGTGTGTGTGTGTGTGTCTGTCTGTCTGTGCGTGTGTGTGTGTGTCCAAGGCGACAGCATAAGAGGTAAGAGCTTGAAGGTGGGGGGCCCGCTCATGGAGGCTAAACGGACTCGGTGCTGCGGCCGGTCTGGAGCGACTGACTGGTCTCTGCATGTCATCTCTGCGCGCCTCGGAGCCTCCCGCCTCGCTCCACACCCCCCCCCCCCCCCTCCATCCCTCCATCCCTCCACCGTCTCCCCCAAAAACATAAGAATAACATGCTTTTATTTATTTCACATCCAAGGGCCAGGCCAATTTATAGAAAGTGATCCAGTGATTCTACGCAGAGCAGACCTCCGGCACAAAGCTCATTTAAAATGCAAGAAGTCAGCAGAATAATTTAGAGAAGAATGCATCTGGCATGGATCAACCAAAATGCAGCATTAATAACCATAGTTGGAGTTTTGGCCTTGACGTTATAGCCTATAGATGCATCTAGGTGAAAGGACAGGCGTGGGGATGCAGTGGAGGATAAACCCACTGAAAGTCAGTTTACTCACATTATTTGTTTTTATTTGGGTTTACACACCTTTTTTGAGGAATATACTTTTTTTTAGCCTGACATAAAACCTAATGACAAAATTCATTGTACACATCCTAGTAAGTCGTATCAAACTGGTGCAAGTTAAATGAGGAGAGGGTCTTTTAAGGGAAAAAAACACATAAATGAATGCTTTTCTGAAAATATTAAGTTTTGTTTACATTGGTGGTTGTTTCCCTCATGATGATGACTGGAGGTCAGAGTTTACCTATATTTTTTATTCAGGCCTACAGCTGCGCCACTGTTTTAGGCCAATATATTTCGGAGATGATTTGCCATAGGAAAGCGGTTTTGTTCATTCTGATTTTCAGAAGTTGTCACCTTACCAAGTGTGTGACTGTGACAAGCAGAGGCATCATTTGTGCAAACAGCGCGGCTGTGTGGTGAAGAGGAGAAGGCTGGAGTCAACAGACAAAACAAAACCAGAGCAGCAGATACAGACGTGTTGACAACTGAGCCCGCTGCTGAACGGGATTCTGTAGCGCAGCAAGGGTTCCGGGGCTACCAAGCAAAGTGAGG
>NC_136006.1:22072499-22172499 GCF_048128805.1 Centroberyx gerrardi | reverse complement strand
GACATGTTCCATAACTTTTTTTAAACTGTTTTTTCCATTAAGGATGATTTAACAGAACATCTAACGATCAATTCAAAGGTATAGGCTGTAGCCTGTGTTTCAGATTCATGTTTACAACACAGCATCCTTTTCCATTTAGATACGGAAATTTGCACTGGAAATCAATCCAAAAGTATTGAGCAGGCCTGGCTACTATGTGAAAGGTCTAAAACAAACTGCAGAAGTTTGATTTTTTGAGCAAATTGCTTCTATCAGAGACAACAGCGTAATCTCCTTATGCCTATCTCGACGTCTCAAGGTTTAGGCCCCTCGAGCTCTCATGTGCAACAAAGAGGATTGTTTTCCTTTCGGTAAAAGCCGTGGCCCTCGCTGGCAGCCCCCGCCGCCTCTTTTCCTCCCAATAAGTTCTTACCTGAAATCAAATCCGTCTGACTTAACGAGGAGGGAGAAAGTTGGAGAGAGAAAGGGAGTTGTGAGCGTCAGCACTCTGCACTATGTCATTGGGCACAAGTATTTGACAGTTGGAATTATCTGTAAATACTTCATTAAACTGTGCATGAGTTCCCCTCTTGTGCCTCATGGTCCACTTCTGGTAAGATTTACAAATGATAACATAAACACTCTGAAAAAAAAAAAAAAAAAAAAGAAGAAATTCAATTCTCGTTTGAAAGAATTGGAGAGGGAGGGCAGAGCTGGGAGAATTTGATCGGGGCCCATGAGCAACAAAACAGCGGAGGTCTCTGTAATGAGGTTTGGAAAGTGTGTTCAGTGTTTGGGGGCCAGGGTTTACTTGACCTGCCGGAGGGATTGTCTTCCAAACGGACACCGTGCCAGAAGCGGAGTTGAGCTGTCCAGACATTCACAACTAACTTCCTATGTTGTATAAAATCTGTTCAGAAATGTGGAAAAGAATATCTGAGTTTCTCAGCGTTCCCCTGTCAAGATAGGGTCAACTAATTCATCTCATAACTTGGCCCTAATATTCTGCCTCAATGAAATGAAATTTTGCTCTGCCAGTCAACTGTTTATGCCGTGAAATTTTCCCTTGATGGATGCTCATTTCTCTCCCTAAAAATACAGCAGCTAAATTAAGCAGCCTAACAGACAGGACAGCCTTTAGACCAAAGCACACAAAGGTTGCCAGTAAAATAAAATGCTCTCTGGCTCTGGGATAATTTAGGCTACACACACCATAAAGTCACTCCACATTCAGCTCCGTTCCACTCCCAGTGGTCACCTAGCTCTGTGGCACCAGGCTGACACAATCACCCCGGCAAATACATACTTTCCCCTTGTCAACCTGTCTGTAGCAATAACCTAGCGGCGAGCCCCATATACCTGAGAGGCTCGTGTCAAAGGCGGGCCGATGTTTGGAGGAAATGGAAACCGATATGGTTGAAAACTAGAGCCAATGTCTGCTCTGGTAGGAGGGTGCATGTGGACAGGGGTGAAAAAATTGGAGATATGAGGGGAGAGAGAAGGAGAAGGGAAGGAGGGGGAAGGGGAGAGAGATTTTGATCTTTCGCTGGAGGGAGGTCGCAGGTGGGGAGGAGCTTGTTCCGAGCTACTGATGCTGTTGCCAATTGAATCAGGGGAAAACTAAACGGACAGGGCTCGAAGTCCGCATTATTCAGTTTTCAGAGGGCCAGGACAAGAGAGACACACACCTACAAACATACTACACATACATATGGATGTACACACACACCTACACGTATACACACATGCAGACATGCACAGATAGGGCCCACATCACACTTTTCTAGCACTTTTCTAACTTAATCAACAACACACCTGCATTTATACCCTCACACTTCATTTACTCACTCATTCTCTCACTCACTCACACACACACACACGGGCGTGCGTGCACATGCACACAGAACCTACCATGACCCACGCTGGTCCCCAAGGGTTAGGCCTACTTGCCTCGCGTCGTCCCCAGTCAGTGTCACCGTCACCACTTCCACAAACGTCTCGTCTCCAACTCTCCACAGGACACAGACGAGAAAATGGCCTTGTGGGTAAACAAGGACGAGGGGTGGTGGATGGTTTCGCTTTGCGGATCCCCCCTGAGTGGGTGGAGCCAGAGGATTCAAAGCAAATGTCAATCATTTACTGTTAGACACCAATGAGGAAGCTTTTGTCTCCCAAAGTAAATCCCTTTGATTTTACTAAAAGGAGTAAATGATTGAAAACATGCCTCGACGGAAACCCATCCTCTGCCTTTTCTAGCATTGTGTGCAGAGTGTGTGCAGTGCATGGATGTGCGTGTGTGTGTGTGTGTGTGTGTATAAACAAAACAAGAGAACATGACCTAGTATGATTTTGTCCAGAATGCACTTTTCCATCTACAATTGTGAGTGTATGTCTCTGTATGTCCCTGTGTGTGTGTGTGTGTGTGTGTGTGTGTGTGTGTTAGCTGATTCCTGTGTGGCTGTCAGTGTGATAGTGATCTAGCCTGCTGTGTGGAGAGTGCGGGGTCAGAGGTGACCTCAGCGCTGTGATCTTGTGTTTGTTATTGCTATGCTGCCCTTGGACAGGTTAACATAGCACACGGCCCCGGCTGGCTGTGCACTTCCTCTGACACACACACACACACACACACGCAAACACAGACACTGCTCAGTCACCGGGCCTATAAGAGGGAGCTGAGGGTCACTTCCAAATGTGTTGATAGGCCCTGGGTCAGCTAATCTAAACTGGTGAAATGTTATCCCGCTACAGGGAGGAGAGGAGACCAAACAGCCCTGCTATGGCTCTCTCTATCCCCTAATGTTCAGGGGGAATAGCCATGGAGAGGAGAAGGAGAAATCTCTGGGCTTTAGACAGGCTGACATGTAGCAATGTTACCTTGAAGTTCAGGAGGGTTTCTGGGTATGAGACTGACAGTATTTGTTCCTTTTGTCCTACACAGGACTTTGGTTAGGGTTCAGGGTTTAGGGTTGCCTGGTTGCATGAAATATCTGACTTTACAATTTTCCTAAAAAATAGTTTCTGAAATTCGCCTCAAGTCGTGTCCTTAGGATACATACTTAAATCCTTCAGTTTTCCTTCTTATGCTGTAGCAACCTGAGTAGCCTAGCTAAATTCTTAAAACCTGCTAGGCAGTCAACAATTGTCTTTAGCAACAAAAAACTGAAGAAACTTAACAGCTACTTAACTCTAACAAAGTCTAGATATAGAATTTTTTTTCATCGAGGAGAATGAAGTTGTATCAACAGGAGTGCCTCCTGACAGGAACCCTATAGACACACTAGCTAGCTAACTCTAGCTAAACGCAGTTGCTGCAGAATACAGATTTGACTGTCAATCTTTGTCTGACAAATTTACACTAGACCCAACCAACACATGTTTCCTTACCGCATACTCATCGTTTAGGATAAGCTTGTTTTCCTTTGTCCAATTTCTTTTCTTTCGATTTTTGGATATAATTGCTTGCTATAATTGTGGCTTGCTAACTGTAATGTTAGTTAACTTGGTTAGCTAGCTAACCATGTTAGCTTTAGCTACAAAGAATCTTAGGTTTTATGTTACCACCATGGCAACTGTGGAATATTCATACATATTTAAACTGGACTGTGGTGAATGGCTTAGTATTTTTTTCTAACCCAAGGAATGAGTGAAATGTTTGTTGCAACTCTCCAATATCCTAAACTTTGAAAAAACAAAACCTGAAATGAAATCCTTATCAGAAAATGTGGGATGTTCTATGCAACCAATCACAGGTCCTGTATTATATGAGATTTGACAGTTAGCATCAGTTATAACCAGTTCAATTAGGTACATGAAAAGGTACTGCGAAAAAGTCTTGAAGAAGAACAAGTTTTGAAGGGTTTGATGTGTTTAATGGACAGGCCGTAGCCTACAGATACTTCTGTGGCGTAGCCTCCATACAAATATAATAGCAGCCACATAAGAGAGCTGTGGAGACAGTGGTGCTGACTGTAGTCGTGCCAGCAGAGGTATGCTAATGGAGTCAGAGGATAGTTCTGTGTGCGTCACAGGTCTCCTTTGAGTATGGTGGTCGGCTGCCCACCCACCTCCTTGATTTTCATACTTCAAACACCCAACAAAGCCCCACTAATACGGAACATATTGGGGGATTGGAGGGCCAGCGCACTGGTCATGCAACAGCCGATTGGAGGGAGAGAGAGAGAGAGAGAGAAAGAGAGAGAGTACCCACTTAATCAGTCATTATTTATGGTCCAGGGAGGTTTTAAATCAACATGTTCAGGAACCAGGGCCAGGCCTTATGGCTTTATAACTGCTGTCCAAATAATCACAGCACAGATATCACATATGCATCAGTTCTCCTCAGCTCCTCCCCTCCTCTCATCTCTCCCTCACATCCTTCCATCCTTTTCCCATCTCAGTCCTCTGCTTCTGTTTGTCAATCATTATCCCGATGTCCTAAGGTTTATCATCCATCCCTCTTTTATCTCTAAATCTCCAATATTACAACATTTAATTTCCTTTATAATGGCTCCCAGAGCCCTTAGTTTGATCATTTTTGTTCCTTTGTACCATTATTTCCTCCATCTGCGGATGACAGGATTACTACTTTATCACCTCATGTAAAGCAAATGATCAGGAGAGGGGAAAGAGAAAATCAGGAGAAAAGTGGGTTAAAGAAGAGCAGGAGTGTGTGTGTGTGTGCATATGAGTGTGGGTGTGCGTATGTGTACGTGTGGGTGTTATGTGTTTTGTTTTTGTCTGTGTTGTGTGTGTGTGTGGCGTTTTGGGGAGGCTGCGAAATGGAAACAAATGGGAATCTTGAGTGAGGTGAACATGAGTGATGGAGCGGCTTGGAGGGAACAGAAGCATTAGTGTGTATGGCGAACGGTCTGGTTTTGGCACATTAGAGGGTGGGTTGGGTGGGGGGGGGCACTGGAGGGATGGGAATCACAACGCAGATGATGGGGGGAATGGTGGGATGGAGCTGGTGAAGGTCTGAACATGCCAGAACCCGCCATGTGTCATTGATTAACCAAGTAGAGTTGCAATGATTTAGATGACAAAGCATCGCATTAGAGCTGTGGATCCAAATGTGTGGGTGTGTGTGTGTGTGTGGGGATTAATGATCCAGGGAAAAGCCAGATACTTGTTGACATAAATTGAGCTGCCAGAGTGATTTCATGACATTCTTTTGTTTCTCACAGTCCTGTTTCAGTAAGTGTTGCTTTTTTTATTACCAAGAGATTATTGAGTAAGACTTTCTTGGAACTGGTAATTGCAAAATGATAAACGTGCAAAGCTTTGCAGTGCCAGTGAATGTTAAACCAAAGAGGAGAGCAATTGTTTAGTCATTGTTATGGAAATGATGGTAATTATAATAAAAATCCGATATAATTCGTAGGATTTGTTTCATACCGCAGATGAAACCCAATCAGATGGAACCCTTGCATTTTCGGTGTCGGGAATAAAAACAAAAACGCTTTACTCTCAGACTGACAGCCTCGCGTCTTTGAAATTATACATTGGGTTTTGAATTGGTTTCATGGACTTTAGGTTCATGGAACTTAGTCAACTCATAAAAGAGCATGAAACCATTCAACTCAAGTCAAAAGATTAAAGGCACCAACAGTGAGGTTTTCACGTGACAGCAGAGATCACAATTTCTCTGTGCATTTCAAAGATAAAAACTGTTTTCAGGGGCAAGTATGTTCTTTGGTGACAAAGAAGAATATCCCCATTCTGGTCCAGCTAACAAAAGACACCTGACTTCAAACAGCATGAAAATGATGTTGGTAGACAATTTCCCACATAGCTCTACCACTGCTTCCCACTGTTTACCAACCATAAATAGTTAGACATACAGAAAAATAGATAGATAGATAGATAGATATATAGTAGGGATGGGACGATATACTTAACTCACGATACCATTCGATAGGCGATATGGGGTTCACGATTCAATACAACCATGATACGATGTAATAAATAAAAGTTCAGTGACAACAAAGTCTGACTGTGTAGAATTATGTTTATTTCTGAGCCACAAATCTTTCTAGCGATGCTATTGGCTTGCTAGAATGTAAACAAGAATTCAAAAATGTCAAAGTGCAAATAATATAATTTGGATTTATAATTCAAGATTCATTTTTCTGCCTCACGATACGTATTGCCACATTTTTGTATAGATAGATGGCATTGTTTCTGTCTATGTGTGTTTGTTTCAGCCCTGTGTGCATACCAAATGCCTACTCACCTCTACTGTTCGTGTGTGTGTGTGTGTGTGTGTGGGTGCATGTGTGTGTGTGTGCTCAAAGAGGGAAAAAGTGAGAGAGAGGGGTGAAAAGTACAGGTAGACTAGACAAGAGGAGTGGATAAGTGAGGGACGAGAGCGGCCGACACTTTTCTCAACCTGGAGTTGGACCTGTTTTATCTCAATGCATGGAGCAAGGGAGAGAGAGAGGGAGGGAGAGAGAGAGAGAGAGAGAGAGAGAGAGAGAGAGAGAGGGAGAGAGAGCGAGGTCCTTGCGGGGACAAGGCCAGGCTAGGCTTTGTGTGGCTGGGAGAGGCGGGGGGTGGGGGGGGTAAGATGAGGCTGCTGTAGGCTCGGGGGTCTGTCTGTCTGGAAGCTGTGGAAGGCCTGCTCTTGGGGCTAACTGATTAGGCCATAATTTGAGGGGCGTCTTGAGGGAGCAGCCCCCTTTCGCCAACCGCCACCGCCCATGGGAGGCTGGAGTAGGTGGAATAGGACCCCTAGCATATCAACACACACGCACACACACACACACACACGTGCGTGCATGCTTACAAAATGATGGATAAGCAGACGTGGGGATTGAGAACAGGAAGTGATGATTTAAACAGAGCGCCAGAGACGCCAGCAACAGAGCGACTTACCCTCTCTCTCGCACTGAAGCCCTACATCAATAAAGCTATGTGCACACTGGAGGGAATAGGTAAGCTTTGCGTTGGCCCGCTAATGTGTTTCCCCTTCACGTCGCCCATTCACAGGCATCTCATTTAGAGCTATCACTTGATTGATATGTACCGGTCAAATCTGGCCGTGGAAATTGTTCACTACCGTGTTGCAAAATATCCCCAGATCCCCGGCTCCCCAAAGAATGCATTTCTCTATATGTAATGAATGAATGCAAACAAACGAATAAAGATAACAATCCACTGCAGCGTGGTCTTCATGAACCCTTGCTTTGTTAAGCAAAAGAGACAACATAATAGCTGTAATTAAGGCGGCGTAGAATATTTATTGCTGGTTGAAAGCAAAGGAAAGAAGCTGATATTTATCCAGTAAATACAGGTACTAAAGGCTGCTTTGTTTCCCTGTGTTGTTTGGCCATTGCCATGGTGCGGCATAGGTCTCCACTTCCAACAACCAGCCTGCAATCTCCCATTAGATCAGATGCTATTAGGGCGGAGAGGAGTCACTGAGCAAACAGGATCCCTGCCTTTAAAACCGGGTTATCTAATCTAGTCAACAGGGATGAGCTGGACTTTGAGTTCACAGACAGACAACGCAGCTTGTCCACAAGTATTGTTTGGCACGGGAATAAAACGCCACTCAAGATCAGACGCGTCTCCATTGGTTGTCTCCTTTGACGGTGCCCATTTAGAGTATGAGCTTTATGAGCTGGGATCAGATAAGGCCTAATTAGGCTGTGGAGGTGCTTTGTGGAGGGTCAGATAAGGTCTGGTGCTGATGGTTCGAGATGATGGCGAGGTTCCTCTCCAGCAACTGCATTAGATGTGCTTCAGTGGAGGGCTACTTTAACGGCCTTATTTGTTGGATTAACAACCCAGCTGCTTTGTCAGGATACAGTGAGGGATGGCTGAAGTGCATGCTGGACTTGTTTCCTCATCGCTGATTAAGCTAGATCCTGGACTGAGCACGTCTGCATTACTGTCAGTGGAGCATTCCCATGGGAAGACACTCGAGCTCAGCGTGGGATCCAGTTCATGTGTGTCTATATCTAATGGCCTTGTCCAAGTTACTTTACCCTCTCTCTGCCTGTATATTGTATACATATTGCAAAAAAGGATCCGCATTGTAGACTTTACAGTAATCTCTATTTGGTAAACTGACTCTCAGTTTGTCTCACTCATGTTCCCATCTTCTCCAACCTCTGTCCATAAGTTCCCAGCTCCTCTCTCTCTCTCTCTCTCTGCTCCTCCACGGCTGAGTGCCTCGGCCCAGGCACAGGAGGCAGAGGAGGCAGAGGAGGCAGTGTTTGCGGGCCCAGCCTGGCCCAGCCTGGCCCAGCCTGCCCAGCGTCAGGCTAAGTGCCTCTGACAGCCCACCGCACAGTTATTAACTGTGATCCGCCACCACAGGGCCTGGGCAACCCCGCGCCGAGGGGAGGGTCCACCAGAGGGCTCTGCTCTAAACACAAAGACCGCTTTCACCTCCCTCGCAGTCTCCTCCGCACACCCCCACGTACCCGCTAATACATATTTACATCATTTCATATACTGTGCATACAGTTTTTTGAAGGATCTAATATGGCCCTATTCATATGGCTCTGGAACTGGTTGCTGTCCTGCTGGGAAGCTGTCCTGCCAACCGTCCAAGTCCCTGACACTGATGGGTAAAAGTTAAGGGTGGAATAAAAATCCTTTTGTAAAGACCGGCTGTGAAGGTTACAGCGCAAGTCCCTGATTTTGGTAATTTATGTAGGAGTATGCTGGAAGGTATATGTATATACAGACCGCTGTAGCATAGGCACAGAAGTAAAGAGTGGTCTCGCCGGCTTTATGTTGCTTATGGAATGCTGTCCATAGACTTGTGGCTTTCATCCATATAGGTGGTCTGCAGCGCTGTTTGTCCTGCGCTGGCCCTCCAGTATCCCAGCCACCCCTTCTCTTCCTCAGGATGTGGGAGACCAGCGAGCCATCAGCCCCTTCAAACGACAACGCAACACGGGTCATTAGATGACAAAATTGGGAGAGAAATAAATGTTAGCGAGGGGGAGGAGAGAGAGAGAGAGAGAGAGAGAGAGAGAGAGAGAGAGAGAGAGAGAGAGAGAGATCCATAATGACAGTCGACTATGTTTAGCCCCCAGAAAGGCATTGGGATAAACAGCAGCTCGTCCTTGCTAACAGGAGGGCTTTAAGTCGCTGAATTGAAAACCCCCAAAGCCACTTTTTCCTGCCCACATTGGCCATAATGAGAGCCCCACCATTCAATTGTTGAATAGTTGAGGCTTTTCCCTTTGAGGTGACTGGCTTTAATATAGCAACACGACATACACAGTGGAGCAATGGACGTCCCCAGCGGTGTTCAAAGCTGTGGCGGGATAAGGATACGGCTGACATGCATTATTCCTTACAAAAGCTGCCCTTTGTTTGCTTTATGCTCAGATCCCACAAATTGTAGGCTTTGTCCGTCAACATTTCTTATTTCAGGCAAAGTCCTTTTTTTCTCCGCTCGCCCCCCTCTCTCCTGCTGTCCTCCCTGGCCTTGGCATATGTTGGTGCTACAGAACATTGATAACTACACACACATTGAAACAGTCAGATGACTTTTTGTTGTCTGTTGAATTCATCCTTGCTATTGCTCTGTGGGGGTTGGGGGTTGGGGGGGTAACTTCTCACTTGGTGCCCTGCTCAGCTCAGATCTAAAATTAAATCCAGAAATTGCACAAAAAATAAACTAAATGAAAGTGCCATATTCAATTGCATAACTCCCAATGAAAGATCTCCTATTCATTATGAAAGGTGGTTCTCAATGTTCTAGTTTTTTACGGAATTTGAATTTGCTAGAATGATTACAATTATGTTCAGTCGCTCAAAAAAAAGAGAGAAATTCACCCCCTGTGGCTTTCAAAAATATTTAAAAATGCAATTATTTGGTTTTTATTTTCCTGAGATCTATGCAAAGTGCTCCATTCTGTTTGCCAAGAAAAATGCATAGGAATATATACAACCAAAACCAATATAAACAGCCAGAAAGTCAAATGTCATCAAAGCATTCACCCTCTTTATGTCACTTAAACAAAATTGCTTCACAGGCAAAAATTCCTCAAGATCTAATTTCATATACTGCTCAGGCTTCCTCTTTCGATCATAATAAGTCATTTTGAGTGATATATTTTTTTTCTTTCAAAACAGCTCTGTGTCTTTCTTGCTACCAAAACAAAGACTAAGCCCTTTCAATACATCTTAATGGGAACTTCTATGTGTAGAGTGGACTCTCATCACAATTCTCATGTACATTTTGGAACATATGGTTCATTGACTTGAATGGCATTTTGAACGCAGTCAGCGAGGTTTCAAAGAAAATGTAAATCAGCCTCTCATCACTATGTGTGACAATAATGAAAAGTGAGTTTTTTCCTGTCCAGTTTTACTATGAAAGCCAATGGTGAAATTGGACAGTAAAAATTCACCTCAGATCGTACAGGAGGGGTAAATACTTTTTAAATTGGATCTGCGTTTTATACATTCCAAGATTTCAAGCATTTCCTCTTTGTGTTTTGAAATATTTTTATAGAACAACAAAACGTGTGAAAAGCCAAGGGGGTTGAATATTTTTTGTGGGAGCGAATGTAACAGTGTATGTTCTGCTATGAGTAATGCTCCAGTGCTGTTCCAGGGCTCCTCTGAACAAGCCCTGCTCCTGACAGGTCAGGCACCATTAACTGAGCACACTGCCAAGTCAGAGCAGGTCAAAACACCCACTGGCGCCGCCACACACACACACACACACACACACACACACAGACACACACACTACAGACTAGCAGATTGCTCAATTAGCCCTCCTGTAGCCTGTGCCTCTCTTAACCCTGCAGCTACGCTTAGAAGTCATTACGCTCAAGGTCAAGTGTGATCCCTGTGCTTATCTGCATCAACGACTGGCATATGCAAGTGCAGACACACACACACACACACACACACACACACACACACATACATACAAACTACACAGAGCTCTGGTAAGGGTAATGAAAAGTGATTTAGTGAGGGATGTGATTGAAGAGGCAATGCTGCCCTCATGTGCTTCAAGATTTGTAATTACAAGTGGTTAAGGGATATTATTTGTGTAACTCACTTAGCCCTCTCTTCTTGAAACCACATCTGAAGGAGAGGGTCACATTTCTCACAGCATGTATTTTGATCTGACCCCTTACAGTGTTAACTTCCACAAGACCTGACAACTGGAGCGAACTGAACAAACCGGCTCACATACAGGCTTTCAGCTTTGCGGGCAATGGCGGTCTTAAGCGTCCAATCCCACCGGTCCTATTAGGATGTAATAGCTGCCGTGTTTAAGCGTGAGGTGGAACAGTGAGATGCTTTATCTGGGCCGGATCACAAAGCACCCCCCCCACCCCCACCCCCACCCCCCTGCCCCCCGCGCTGGAGCGTCTCCAGCCTGATAATGACTAAGGGATGTGCGGTGGGCCGGGGAGGAAACTCCCTTTACCACAGCCCTGCTATCTCTGTGGGAGTTCATTATACACACAGACTGGCCACACACATAAATACACACACGCACATAGAGACACACATGGACCCACACATACATGCACAGACGCATAGACACACACACATGAACACGCACACATCCGTGTGCAAGTACAGATATTAACGCGTTGAAATGACTGCTGGCTGGTATAGGAGATTATTAAACACACTGAAACACACGCGCACACAATCACACACACACTCTGACATGAACGCTGGTGGGCAGATGAGCACACCACACCATAAACTAACCATCCTGAAAAGATTCCTGTGGACATCCCCTGCCGCACCCATGCAGACAGACTCCCCGACAACCTTCCACCCACAGTCCCACCGCCCACACACACACACACACACAAACAAGGTGTGTGTGTGTGTCAGGCCCAGGGACAGAGTGGCGCGGCTGATGGCTATGACACTGAGCCACTTGTGTTCAGATGGCAGCCATGACAGACAGAGACTAAGTAAAACCACCTGGGTCACAGAGAGGGTGTTGGGGCATGACAGGGTTGTCCCACTGTCAGATGGACCACACACACACACACACACACACAGGGTTTCTACAACATGATTAAAGACACCCTTATCTTGTAATCTCACGAATAAATCTGGGCTATCACTGCTGTAAAGCAATAGAGCAGTTATTGCTGTATAATATTGGCAACACTATACATAAACGCACCTGATTGTTAAGAATAATGTAATCTCAATTCTGTCCATGTAATTACATGAGAAATGGTCATCAGTTTCTACAAATCCATAACCAATATTTCCAAATTTCCCTAATATTCAAATCAGCAACAAATCTGTTACTGAGAGAGTAAAGGATGAGAGGAAGTTTTGGAACATGGAGTCATGTATTCCAAACTACCAAATGAATCAACCCTAAGAAAGGTAAACATCTTATCCAGAGGTTTCCATGTAAGCGACACCTGCCACACATGTTGCACAGCCCGCTATCACAATTCCCCTTCCCTCAGTAAACTCTTACCCAGCCTCATCACTCCTTAGAGGTCACGCGTAGGGTCAATGACTGAAGCTCCGACGCCATCTGCTGGTGAATTCTTGATATGACATCTAGTCAGAATTTATAGAAATCTTTATTTATCTTGTTGGTCGAAAAGTACATTATCCCCCTAGAACACACTGTAAAAATGGCCAGTAAATTCACAATTAAGGCCATGATACTCCCATAACGTTTGGAGGCAGCATTGCAGTCTAGTAACAACTGAGAATATGCAAATCCTAAACCAAGTTAAACCATGAGGGAAAAAAAAATGCTCGGCTAGGAATATTTGCAAACCAAATTGTCCCCAGCAAGCAACAATGCTGGCTGCTGGTGCCTCATGGTGTTAAGTCCCTTTTAGTGAGGTTTGATCAAAAAGGGGGGATGAGAAAGAGAGAGAGAGAGAGAAAGAGAGAGAGAGAGAGCGCCAGAGGTGTGTGAAACAAAATTGTCCTAGGGTAGGGATGGAGGAGCGGTGAAGTGCCATCCCACTGTAAAAATAAAACTCCACTGTTTCAGTTGAAGAGGTCAACTCTCGCCGCAGCGGCCCTGGAGAAAATGCGATGCAGATAGATCTGCAGATAGATCTCACATCTCAGAGTGTCAAAACAAAGACACAATAAGAGCCAACATAAATTAGTAAAACTAAACGCTGAAGAGATGAACTTTGTTCTTTCCTATTTACAAAGTATTATTGAACAGGAATCCGACCGAGGAAGGCAGGGTGCAAAAGCCGTTTCATCACTCAACAGCTCAAGTTGTTTGCCTTACATTCATAAAACTAATTAAAAGGACCGAATGGGGCGTCTTCCGGCGCTGCAGAGGTTGGTGGAAGTTGTCAACAAGTAGGTATTGGGTGAACCTTTAGATTTCCAGTCTGTAAGTCGCCCCTCCTTCAGTCACCTGATGTTCAGTGTTGTAACAGAGTGGACTTGCTGCTCCAGAGCGCTGTAGTGGTTCACACAGTAGTAGACAGCTTAACACTCCACACCGACGCAAATAAGGAAATTTGAGTAAAAAAAGAAAGAAAGAAAAAAACAAAAAGATTGATGGCAATAAAAGGTGGAGACAAAACAAAGTACAATGGGGATATGGCATTCTTTCTATTTATACACTTCAAATAAAACAACAGCAAATGTGCCAGTGTTGGCAAAATGCACAACATTAAAAAGTAGAAACAAAATCAATTCAAGCCATCCTGAGAACGATCTGAAAATAATAAATACACCCCGGCCCGATTCATTGAGCACGTCTTGTTGATTGACGGTGTTTGTGTGTGTGTGTGTGTGTGTGTGTGTGTGTGTGTGTGTGTGTTTGTGTCAGACAACTCAGTCCAGGCTGTGTCTGTTGGTGTGTCAGTATCCTTGTAGTCCATTGTAAACCTTCTGTACAGAACCCTGCTTCAGAAGACTCCGAATACCTGCAACAACAGAACAATGTTGCTTAACAACAACAAGAACAGCAACACACAAAACTGCATCTTCAGTATGTAAGTTACCAACAATGTACCATGATTCTATTCACTACTGATCTAACCATGTGTCCTGAATACTTTGCACCCAATGCAATCTCCTTTAAAACTCAACTTGAAATCACAGAAAGACAGAAAGATATAAATCCTGTCTAATGTTGGTAGACAGGATTTCCCCAAATACATTTTTGTGGTAACCAGTAACATAACACACTAGTTTTTCCATTTCTTGTAACCAGTTACAAAAAAAAAAGAGATTTTTTTTTTTTTTTTTTTAAATCCTGCAGCATCTCGAGCAAACAACATACTGCCAATTGAAAAAAAATGTAACCTATGTATGCTTGATAGAAATCAGACTGACTTACTGTTTTAAAACGGCAATAGCCTTTGCACTTTGCATTTTAAAACAATGATCGACAACACACTTGGCATTTTTTTAAGTGGATAATGCAAAAAATACTCTGAGGAGTTACTTAGAATAAAGAGTAACTCTGTAACATAACCAATTTACTTTTTATGGGAGGTAGTGAAGTAAAGTAACTTTTCACAAATCTGATCCTGTCACAAACAATTCATCAGCTCCACTCTCTGCCCTCCTCATCCTCTTTACCCATCCCAACACCTCCCCTCCCTCCATCCTCACCGTCTTTCTGCTGCTCGTCCAGCTGTGTCTGGGGGAACTCCACATCGAAGGTGATGATGAGGGAACCGCGGATATTGATGTTGTCAAAGTTGGGCAGGCCCTCTCCCTTCTTCCACAGCCTGGCACCAGGCTTGGTGATCTTGTCTCTCACTATATGGACCTGTCACGCAAAGGCAGAGGCAGCTGTCCAGTTTAATTAACTTACATTGTGACATTTAATCACATCCGCCCCATTTCTCATTAATCTAAAATTAGTTGGAATAGAGTGAAACTTTCTGAAACATTCATGGCAGATAAAAATGCCCAATATTAGTACAGATCTGTAAAAACAAAATTGTGTTTGGAACCTTGTGTCCATCCAAGTGTGTGATTTCCATCTCAAAGCCGACCAGCGCCTCCACCAGGGAGATGGTGACGTTGGTGTACAGGTCGTCTCCTCGACGTTCAAACACAGGATGTCTGAAAAGACACGCACATCCACATTACCAAACACATTCTTTCACCTAAAGTCACTGATCTAAGATTTTGCCCTACGACTCTTTGGTTGCAAAACACAGAGATTGTGGATCATAATTCCAAGCTAGTAAGTGAAGCACGCTCATACTTCAACACTTTGATGCGGAAACGTAGATCTCCAGGCTCTCCATCGATGTGAGGTTCCCCTGTGGACAAACCAAAGAAGGTAAGGACACAGAATATAAAAACAAAACAAAAATCATATTAATTAAGACTTGGGCAGGCTTACCTTCTCCAATGAAGGGGTATTCCATCTCATCTCTCACTCCCTGTTCAATTTCTACCTCCAAGGTTCTCTCTTCGTTTACCAGCCTGCGGTTAAGAACACAGCCACATCATCCCATCCATTAATAAATAACATCAGCACATTCACACCACATCTTTCTTTACATAAAGTGTTGATATTCAAGTTTGTACAAATGTCCTGCTGAAGGTTATTATAGCTCTAATACAAAATGAGTTGGTGCGGATGTAATGAATCAGTGAGTTTTGACTAACTTTATATTGGGACACTCGTCACAGACGACCTCCTGAGTCATCTGGAAGCGGCCCGGTCCGAGCTGCGTCGTCCTCATCTCCTGTCTGCAGTTGCATTTCCTCTTACCTGGGGCTTCTTTGGCTATAGGCTTGTTACGTACAACCTGGGGGGAGATTTAGGAATAGGAAAATAGATAAGGGAGTGAAGCAGGTGATGGGTCAGGAAAGTCTTGCTGAACACTGGGGAATTCATTGATTTGAATACTGTGTAGTATTTTTTTTTAACATACAGTCGACACTAATTCCACTTTGCGTTTTTAAGAATTTCAAATCAAGAAAATTACTGTATACTGTTATTTAGAGAAGGGTATATTAATGTGCTGGGTAAGAATTCTCATCTCTTCACCTCGACAAAGTTCCCAGAGTACACCTCTTCGAGCGTGACCTCCAGGTCGAGTATGATGTCATTTCCTCTGGGGATGTTCCTGTCCTGTTGCTGTCGGTTACCACCAAACATGAACCCAAAGTCACCAAAGAAGCTAGAGAGGGAGGACAGAGTAATGTTAAAGCTTTGTCAAATTGTTCCCCAGGAGTATCTGAATTATTTTCTTTCCTTTGGTAGTAATAGTAGTTGTAGTAGTAGATTTATTTCCATTTCCCATCATTACTAACACTATTTCTAGCAACATAGGCAAACAAACTCATTAGTTTCATCTGTTGCAATTTGATCACATCAAACCTTTGATACATTCAACACCATTCTATCTCTATACCTATTTATAGAGACAGAGAGAGACATGGACACTTGACTCCCAGTCATTCAATACCAGCACATTACATAGTTATGTCTTGTGCAACACTTGTCAATAGCAAATCTTCCGGAAATACAAGTTAATCTTCAGGAGGATTACTAAAGTTGTCCTTACAGAAGCTATTTTGATGCATGCACTAAAGAATCCCATTGCCTTTTGATCCCCAATATCACCACCTCAGTTCATTAAACCAACCTGGAGAAGATATCATTGTGTGAGCCGTGGTGACCCTCTTTGAGACCATCCTCTCCGTACGCATCATACTGTTTCCTTTTCTCCTCATCTGAGAGGACCTACAAATAAACAACCTGTCAGTCACTGAATAAACAAACTTTTCACTTTATTAACTCCCTTATCATACAGGCAAATATGACTCTTCACTGGGATATCAATGTGTATGATGGGAACACTGGGTTCAGATACACCTGCAGCATTTATCTGAACCCACTCCCACTGCTCCACGTCTGGTTTTCATGAATGCCAGCAGTTCGACGTAAGAGCCAATCAGATGCAGCCACACGGTCTATCTGACCAATCACGATCCCCGTCGCGTTTCCAACGACAACCAAATGGGTCGCGTACAAAAGACTTTTGTATCGGTGCCTCAGGCGCTTCCGTACACAATCACAGAAATTCTATACAAAAGCTATTTCTGCACCTAACAGCTATGAATAGCTGTTATATTAAAATGGGTAACAGTACATCACTGAAGCTGTCCAAGCACAAAACATTACACACCCACCTCATAAGCTGCCCCCAAGTCTGCAAATTTGTCTTGAGCTTGTGGGTCATCCTGGTTTCTGTCGGGGTGTAACTGGAGAGCGAGCTTTCTGTAGGCCTTCTTGATGTCCCTGATCGATGCACTCTTGGTCACCCCCAAAATCTTGTAGAAATCTCGCCTACAGGAGGGATACAAGGGGTATGAAGGACAGGCACATGGCAAGAGCAAAATATGAATGACTCTCTTGTTTAAAGGTGTCGCATATTAAGGCACGATGATGTATCTACTGCTGCTGACTAGCAAAATGAATATTTTTTGATAGCCAGCCACCTAGCTAGCTGTTGTCACGGAGTAGCTTAGCTTATATAGGTTAGCAAGTTCTTGGTCATTCAAAACATGGCCGTTACAGTACTAGGCAATGACCGCACTATGAAAAACCAACATTACCATTTATAACAAAGCAAAAGCCGGAGCAGCCGTTATTAGCAAGTTAGCTTCGGACAGTATCTGAGCCTGTTTCAGTCCAGTTCACACATGGGGAGCTGGGCTCAGCCGCCTAGACCAATCACAATGGAACATGTGTACCAGCTGGCGATGCTGTTTCACCACTGTGTTTGTACCATGAGAGTGCAAGCAACTCACCCCGCAAGCACCGCCGTGATAAAATAGAGGAGCAGCCAGCACACATTGCACAGATTCATCCCTTTGACAGCCATAGATCCCTGTTTCTTGAAGAAGGCCAAAAAGAACTGCCGGCTTTTGAAGACTGGTTTCCTGCTGTCAGTCACTAGCCTTCTTCCTCCTTTCAGGGAAAACCCGCCCATAGGATGTCGGAAGACCCGCCTCTCGCACAAAGCCCCGCCCACTTCTTAAAGAAATAAATCCAACGCATTTGTACTTTGAATATAGTTATTTTGAAATGCAGCATTTTTGCTCGGAGAGGCCACCATTTGTGTACTTTTTTTTTTTTTAAAGCAGAGCTGGTAGCTTTTATTTACTTTCTGAAAATACCTCGCTGATAACAGCGCATGTTACGCGCGTCCCCGTGAGCTGCGCGCAACAGATGGAAGTTATGAACTCTGAAGAGGAGGGCGCCAAATAGGAAGAACGTCAGATTTGTGCATCTCTGGATTGCCTGTCCACAACAAACCGAATCGACGACAGGACTAGACAGGACAGGCTCCTCGTCTCTATTTTCACTAATGAAGGACTTCAGCCATCGATCTCTCTCCCATCGAGACGGAACAACGTGTTGCTTGGTCGAGGACAGAAGCTGAAAGTAAGAGCAAACCTTGGGACACAGTTGTCTCCCACTAGCCTAGCTAGCTAACGGTAGCTAAGTTAACATTGGCGAGCTTAGTTAGCATAAGTTTACTTAGGTGAAAACAATTGTTTAGTAATTGCTCTAGCCACCAGGTCACCTTTCACGTGCTGGGGGAACAAACCATGCCAGTTTTATGCACATTCCACCATTTCAAATAGCCATATCATATCATTTTAGCTAGCTTGCTAAGCTGATGTGATGATGCTAAGTCAGGTGTTTTTGACCAATCTTATTGCCAGTTGTCATAGGAACATTAAAGCATATCTTTTCCATCGCAATTGACAGCAAGAAGACATTTAACGTTAGTTGCAAATGCCTTGGCAGTATCATCATGGCTGTGTAGTTGTAGAGCCAGCCTGACATGCAGCTGTTTAATGGTAAATGCGGCTGTTCAGCTGTCCCCTCAGTTCTTCCCCCACTTCCAATGATTGGAACGTTTAGGACTAAAATGATAGAATTTCACTCGATGCATAGGTTTGACATTCAGTAGCTTGATAGTGACAAGTAAGTTGTCCTGCACTTGCTGACATTGCTCTCTTACACTGTAACATTCTTCTGTATATGATAACTTAAAATTCCACATCTATTTTCACCTTCTCTGCAGACATGGAGGCGGACAGCGTGAGCATATGGCCACGCATGGAGCCCTTCCTATTGGGAGCGCTGCAGGTGAATATATTGCACTCTTGCCCACCTATGTCACTTACAAATGTTATGTTGTAAGATAACTAGCGTATAATGTCATTGTAGGTGGCTCCCCCTTCCAAGCTCAGCCTGCACTATCTTCGTAAGATGGCCACCTATGTGCGAACACGGGATGGTTGCTTCCCTACTTTGGGCTGGGCCATGTGGAGGCATATCGCCTGCGGAAAGCTACAGCTCCCAGATGACCTCGCATGGCTCTACTTTGAGACCTTTGACCTTCTTACAGGCCATGCCCCCGAGGAGAGGTTGGAGTGGGCAGAGTCTCTTTCCCAGTGCTCTTCACAAAGCCAGCTGGACCACCAAAGGAGCAAGGTGAGAAAAGGACAGAGGAGGAGTACGATTTAGTCAAAGAGCAGGCTGGAAAATGGCTCGGTTTACACAAGAATGTAATACTATCTCTTTGTGTCAGTTGCATTTTTCGTGTCCTGTCTGGTTCTTTCATGGAGGTGTGCGGCTCATTGCATTTTTAGCTATTATTTGCCCTAGGCAGAGGTTGTATTCAGTGTGAGGAAAAGCTCAGGGATGTTGTAATCCTGTACTCCATGAGGAATATGAACTAGATATTGATATGCACCGCTTGTTTCTCCTTTTCTTCTTTCTCCTCTCCCCCAGTTGTCTGTGGACACGCTGCAGTTCCTGCTCTTCCTCTACATCCAGCAGCTGAACCGCGTGTCTCTGCGCACCTCTCTGATTGGTGAAGAGTGGCCCAGTCACCGTGCTCGCTCCCCCTCCTCCTCAGACCGAGAGGCCAAGACCAGCTCCCAGAACAAGGTCATCCTCTCTTCATATACAGCAGTACCCTGTCACTGTGGGAGTAGAGGGGTTATCTCATATCGCTTTGGCAGACAGATATTATTGCAGAGAGTACAGTGCAATATTTGTTTATGAACACTTGCTATTCTGTAATTCTGACCATTGCCTGGTACCCAATGCAAAACATCTATAATAAATACATTATCGAGTTTAATGTGCAACACAAGTTTATTCTCATCCTTTGGCCCTTCATGACAGCTCCTCCCATACTCGCCTCTCATAATCCTCTCTCTGTCCTGGTTTGGCTCAGCAGAACTGGGATGACCAGGCCCACCTGTCATTCGTGCAGAGCCATCTAGGTGAGATGCTGGAGCTGCTGGTGGAGCCAGGCCAGCTGTCAGGCTCTGGACAGGCCATACGAGATAGCCAGGTCTGTGGACAGCCAGCACACATCCTATGTCACTTTACAGCAACAAACATAAAAATGTATATATGAAGCATTTTGTTACAAAATGAGATATCCACCATAGAAAAAAATAATGACGGCTACTCTTGCACATTAATTTCTGGCATGAAAGCAAAGCACATATTACTATTTATAAGTCATCTTACAACCTTTGCTTATAAAATCAAAAATCTTATAAAAATCATTCAAATCTTTATGATGAATTGAGGCTGACTTTGCAGTTGGGTTTGTCCAGATATCCCTGGAGGCTGTGCGGGGCCTGAGCCTGCTCCTTGAAGGCTCAGGGGGCCATGGCAGAGCCGTCCAACCCGTCCACAGGCTGCTGTCCAAAGGGCCGCTCCAGGCACAGACTGGCTACTCCACACTCAGCCGCTCCTTCCCCCTTCAACAGCTACTCTCCTGCCTCCGACACAGCCTCACACTCCACCCCTTTGGGATAACCGCCTGCCTGCGCTCAGGCAAGAAACTGGCCTGGGCCCAACAAGGTATGCTAAAACCTCCTGGAATTAGGATCACATGAAACCCTCACAGCCTGCACAAGGAGAGTTGAAGCTTAGGTTTGATGTATTGCTGTTCTTGTGTAGGTAATTTCAAACAGCATGGTTATTGTCTCTGGGAGTAAGTATGAGCAGTCAGGAATGTGGTATGGTATGGGTGTTTGTATAATGTGCTTCTCTCCAGCCATCTCTCTTTCTGTACTCGTCTGTCTACATTACTTTGACAGTCCTCTTGTTCTGTGTTGGTGCATTCTAGTGGAGGGAGCCATGAAGAGAGCCAAGATAGCCAGGAACACCCACACGGCTCCAGTTGGCAGTAAGATGGTGCTGATGTCCCAGGTCTTCAAACAGACACTGGCTAAAGACTCAGACAAGCTGACTGGTGCCAACATCAAAATACACCGATGCTCTGATGCCTTCATATACTTGCTCTCGCCTCTCAGGTAAGGTTAGCGTCCATTTGTATGGGTTGTTTTTTGGACACATAACTTACATAACCATTTATTTTTGTTGAAGTCTTGTGTTTGCTTTTTGGGCATTCTTTCTTGTATTCTGTTCCGATACTGCAAAATGTTGTAGCTTTAATGTCCCTGGTTTTGAGTGTATTTGTATTTCTGTATGTACCTCCAGATCAGTCAGCGTGGACAAGTGCCGCGACAGCACAGTGGTCCTGGGTCCTGTTGAGACCAGCGTCCACATCCACAGCTGCGAGAACGTGCGGGTGGTGTGTGTGGCCGGCCGAGTCACTGTCGCAGCCTCTTCGCACTGCATTCTCCACGTCCTGACCCCCACCCGCCCTCTACTCCTGCCTGGGAACACGGACATTACCCTGGGGCCTTTCCACACTCACTACCCCTGCCTGGAGGACCATATGGCCAGTGTGGGGCTGGCTGTGGTGCCCAACGCCTGGGATCGGCCCTTGCTGCTGGGGGCGGAGGGCCTCGTCACCCCCTCGCTCAGCTCTTCGTCCAACCCAGACTCTGCCTGCTACCGCCTGCTGCCCCCGGCCGAGTTCCACTCTCTGGTGGTGCCTTTCCAGATGGAGGGGGACACATGTGAGGTGCCAGGGGGGGTGCCTCCACCATACCAGGGAGCGCTTGAGGAAAAGCAGCAGAGGATACAGAACTGGCAGAAGACTGTGATGGAGGCCCAGCTCAACAAGTGAGTGGAACGCCAGGTCCTGCTCACACCACTATTAATAAGTCTAGAAATATGCTAACAAATATTTGACATCATGTTTTTTTTTATCATCCACACATGTACTGATTAAAACACAATATGTTTCCCTACATCAACTGATGTACATTAGTCTTGTTAGTCTGGAAGGAATGATGTTCAGATTCTGTGTGGAAATCGGTTTTATCATTCAATCATCCGATGGGCGCTGTCATCAGTGGAAAGTTATAGTGGAACAGCAGTTCCAAAATCAATGAGAAATTTGAGCTGACCAGTCAGCGGGTGAGATATGACTGGAAGGCAGTAGTGAAGTCAGTGACCGAATACTAGCTCTAGGGCCTCTGTACTGTGACTGACCCTGATGGACTCATGAATGGGATGTTATCTCGGAGCAAAAATAACTTGTTTCCTTTGTGACAGATTTCTATATTACAGTACTTTATCACTAGTCTACCCCACATTCAGCCTCTTTTCTACTCTTTTTCTGTTATAGCTGAACTGTTATGTTTTCTCTCAAGGGAGCAGCGGCGTCAGTTCCAGGACTTGGTGGAGCACAAGTTCCACGAGTGGCTTCTGGAAACGGGGCACAGGCAGGAACTTGACAGCCTCATCCCAGCCGCCTTGCCCTCTCAGGAGTCCTCCAATGGGCCTGCAGGGGATTCGCCCAGGGCTAATGATGCCAAACATGTTGCGACCAGACGGGCAGTGGAACAGACACCTATGCCTTGTTGAATTGCTGGGGTTCTCTTGTTTGGGGCAGCAGGATATTGTGCCTGTAAATGAAGTTAGCATGACAGTGTGCACAGACATCAGGGTACATATAGCCTTGTTAATGTTTGGATCTCTTAAAGTTTTTAACAAACTTTGGAGTATGTTTACTGCACCTGTCATTGTAAGTCTTTGTATGTAGTCGCTCACACTATGTTCTGGCAGGCCTGGAACTATTGGTCCAACATTTGTAGGGTCTTGTGTCCCACTCAGCCTGGAGTGGGAGGATAGTATGGGCTGGTTTTGCTAGTCCTACTTTAGGAAAGGCTGCTAAGTCTTCATGTCTAAGCCAAGAAGAGAAAGGACTGGCAGATTGTGAAACAAGATGGCAAGCACCACACTTGTAATGATGAAAGGGCATGGAGGGGAAACCATAGATGAATCTGGTAAAGTTCCTGGAGAACCATGACTGCTGTAAACCCCTTTGCCCCTGATCATAGTCTGGAGTGATTGTCTGTTTCTCCCCAACTTGTGCACACATGCATAGGCTACATGCACATTGGATTCATGTAAAAATGCTTTTCTTAAAGGGAAATTGACACATGCACATTTAAGGATAGAGAATGTAGATGCAGTGAATAATATAGCACTTGCGGTATGACAGATGAGTTAGGGTACCTAGTTATTAGCTCAGGTTAGATAGTGTATTTTTATGTTTTTCTGTGTGCTAAATAAAAGAAAATGGGGGAATCAGGTTAACATCGAGGGCAGCTTTGTCCATTATGGGGAAATCAAAGGAAGGAATTTAATAATTTATTGTAGTGTAATTCACTCCAGGTTCAAAAGTGATTACTCTGTCCAAAACTTTGACATACTTGATGTGCTTAATTTCACTTCCTCTGTACAATAGAAGCGATATTCATTGCATATGTGCCAAGCGAGGCAAAATTTACCATACTTCACATATTTTCAGTTTGCAGCTGTATTCTTCCCAGGTCTGCTACAATCTTAATGTATATTTTTGTATGGATGCTCCTGTATGAATATGCCTTTTCCGTTAGCATTAGAATATGATTTTCTTTTCCCCCAAGGCCCACTCTGCCTCAAGCACAATTTTTTGCATTTATTACCTCAAAGGGTACTTCAGGCCAGTGGCTTCATGACAGCACACCTGTTTTTAATGCTCTCATAAGGCATCTTTCCTCTCTCCACCCTTTGTTCACTGATTATGCATGAAACACTGCAGTGGTAAGAATGCTTTGACCAGTCCACTCATTACAGCATGAATCACCTTGAAGAGGGAAGGATGTGTCAAAGAGGTCAAACAGAACAGGACGTACATTAGCTCAAATGCACACATCTGAGATTCAGAACTGAGTAGAAGTGCAGAAGATTTCAAGGCAGCACGTTTATGTTATGTGGGTTAAGGGAAGATATACCTGTTGAAAAATCTGTACTGTTAAAATATGTTTTTGCACATTGTAGATAACAATGCTGATGTTGCCAAACTATCCAAAATGCTGTCACGTCTTTTCATCTTCAAGGCCAGTGTGGAATAAGATGTATGCAATTGTACTGTTATTATGCCTTACTGTTGTTGCTTACTTGTTAAACTTGCCTTTTGGTTTCAACGCGCTGTGGCCTCTACACAGTTACAATATGAAAATGCTTTCAAGAGCACAATCTAGTTTTGATTTAACTGTAAAAGAAAAATGAAACAAAAAAAACCCAATGTAAGATGAATAAACTTTTTCACAAAAAAAAACTTGGTTCTCCTTCATATTGCATTGGACTCTGAATCAACCATCATTGCCATTAGACACAGCCTGCAACATACTCCATATTCTCTGCAATGAGAACAATTTCTTACTCAAAGGTAATGACTAAAAAACTAGTTTCTAACACGCAATGCACACAGTGCATTGAAGCTTCATGCTGCACTTGGATTCCAATGGTATTTTTTGACAAAAATATCTTTGCACAACATCACATTATGCAATACTACGCTATTTGCTGCATCTATGGTTGTGCTACACTGCTGTATCTGGGTTCATCCAGAATTCACAATTTGGGCATGAGTTGGTAATTACTAGCCAGGTGGGGGGCATGCTGGTGGAGCTGGCACGTGTGTTGTGTTATGGTGCAAGGGGGAGGTGAGGTGAGTTGGAGGAGGGGGGGGCACTGGACCCAGCCAGCTGAAAGATGGGGTCAATGGACGCTCACCATCCCCTGCCATTATACCATAATCCTGCCTCGCTTTTCTGGAAAAACTGAATAGCACTAGAATCACTGACTCAATTTTTGGATCTCATTTTCATGACAAAGCGATTGTTCCCCCTCTGCCTCCACTGTTGCTGTTTATAAATGTGGCAAGGTGGGGATATAAAAGGGACTGGTGAGGGGCCACTCAGGCATCGAGACCTCAGGGGGACGACCACTTAACATCATCAAGGCTTATCCCACATACTATATCCAAGATGGGCAGGGTGAGTAAGAGAACGCAGGACTAACATTGACACTGGCTCAGGTAGCATCATGGCAGGTAGATGGTGAGTAAGAGGGTGTAGAGTGATACAGTGGACAAGGACAATAACTGCCAGAGGAGTAAGTGGGGTTTAGCAATGTTATGCCTTGAACAAAAACCCTCTACACTAACCTGGAAAAAACCTAGAATTTGGGATGCGGTTACATTCATTTTGGTTTACAGAGCTGCAAATCCAACTGTTGAAACTGTTCAAATCTGCATTTTAAGAGCTAACTGCTGATTGTTGGAGTGACAGGGAGATACAGAGGAATAAGGAATGTTAACCTGACTGGCCAGATCTCCTGTCTGTGGTACCAGCTGTTGAGGGCTTGAATCAGCTGGGAGTGAAAGTTGCACTGACCATTGAGGCACTGACAAAATACTGCCAACAGAATACTTTTCAGGACTTTCACATTTCAGAAAAGCTTATTTTTTTATTTTGGAATAATGAAACTGAGAATACTGTCCAACGGACACACTGATAGGAGACAGCATTGTCATTTTGAATTCAAATTGGACATTTGTGAACTGAGCCACCCATTGCAGTCTGTGACAGAGAATGTGAAATGATCTGACGAGAGTTGAGAGTGGCATTTGGTGTCATTTGGTGTCCTCCAGATTGTCTTCTACGAGGATAAGAACTTCCAGGGCCGTCGCTATGAGTGCGACAGCGACTGCTCAGACTTCCATGCCTACCTGAGCCGCTGCAACTCCATCCGGGTGGAGAGTGGGGCCTGGGTGGTGTACGAGAGGCCCAACTACATGGGCTACCAGTACGTCCTGACCAGGGGGGAGTACCCCGAGTACCTGCGCTGGATGGGCCTCAACGACCGCCTCAGCTCCTGCAAGATGATCCACTTTGTAAGTCAGCCATTGACTGTTCTTGTCTTCAGTGTCTAGTGGTTCTTGCTGGGATCTAATCACCTCAAAGTCTGACATCTTTTACTGAATGAGCTTGGCACTACATTCAGATCTCTCCATTAACCCCTAACCTGCACAAACCTATGAACCTGAGGACTTCTAAAACTTGTGCAGGTCCATACATCTTACAGACAGTGAAGTCAGGTGATACAAGCAGAGCCACAGCGAGTGCCGGGCAGAGTGAAACCAGCTGATGGAGGAGTATAGGCATGTCATTGACCATGGTGTTGATGCTACTGGTGACCGCAGGGCTCTGTCAATGGTGATCAATACCAGGGTCATTCTATTTGTATGATCAAGCTATAGTACAGCTCACATTTGCCCATCAGCTGACCCACTACCAGGGGGCAGATTCAGACACACCGCTTTCATACAAAAATCAATCCATTTTGTACTAGCTGTGTGTGTACAGTTTTGTACTATTTATAATGCTACAGATGAGTAAGTTAACAGACAGCAAACAATGAAAGTCAAAGTCAGAGGTAGACCATATGTATGAAGACTATTTCTGCAGAGAGAGACAGAGTCTGATCATATACATGTGATAAAAATACCTTTTCCCATTTTGCTGGATGTGAATCTCATCTCCCTATATATCCCCCCTTCCCCTTTTCTCTTACCCCACATCCCCTCCCCATTCTTCCCCAACCCCCTGCACTAACCTCTCCCCTTCCACCTATCCACCTATCCTCCACCCGTCCTCCATCCAAACTCCTTCCGTCTCCCACGCTTCCTCCCACGCCTCCTAGACCAGTGGGACCCAGTACAAGATGCAGCTGTATGAGAAGGCAGACTTCGGGGGCCAGGCCTTTGAGGCCACGGAGGACTGCCCCTCGCTCCTGGAGAAGTTCCGCTGGAGGGAGGTCTACTCCTGTAAGGTCGTCGACGGCTGGTGGGTCTTCTATGAGCACCCCAACTACCGTGGACGCCAGTACTTCCTGGAGAAGGGAGAATACCGCAAGCCCGGCGACTGGGGTGCTGTCAGCCCCGCAGTCCAGTCCTTCAGGCGCTTCACCGAGTGATTCACCCTCCATCCAACCAAGCCCCTATACAAACAGACCCGCTGTGATCAACGACAGGACATGACTCTGTATTCGACGAAACCTTTCATTGGCAACTTTGTGATTTAGAACTGAGGTCTCACTTGAAATAAAAACCTGTCCACCAAGCAGGCGGTGACAACGATTCTTTGGATTTTCTGTTGTGTCAGTTCGTTAGTGTTAACTTTCTTGTGCGTGTTTCAAGCATACCTGAATCATCATTGGTAATTGCTTGATATAAGTTACAAGAAGCAATTCCCTTCTGTAGGATTCAATCATCCACAATTAAGGGTGCAATGAAAATTACAAAATTGTTTGGAGCTCTTCTTTGAGCGGTGCATATCGGACCTGAGCCAAACTATTTGAATCCTCTCTAATAATTCAAGCTTATTTGCTCATCCCTGTCTGAGATGCCTTACATTTGGAATTCAGACTATTTAGACTCTTCAGTTTAAGTCCGTTGTTCCACGCCTGCTGAAACCGTCCCAGAGAAACACAGGCCACTTTATCCCAGCACAGGTCTGAGGTCCACAATGACAGGCTGAGGGTTGAGATGAGTCCCAAAGGAGAAACAGTTTCCTCCCCCACCAATCAGGAGCACCGCTGGTTCTTCTGGGTCTGTCAGCTCAGAGCAGAAGGAGTGGAGCATCAGAGGCCAAGGCACTGAGGTCTAGAGATGGCAGAACACACAGGTTAACTATTCAGTATCAATTCAAATGCATAATGTGAGGCTGCATGTACAGTGAAAGTGCACTAGGTTAACAAACTATAGTTGTTATGCAATCTGTGTATGTGCCTATGAATGACTGCAGCAGCAGGAGGTCCAGTAAATGTGAACTGACTGTGTCCAGAGTGAACTCCACACTGCTCCAGGTGGTCAGGTCTATCACGGCAACACCTGGTACACCGTCTGAATGCAGCCAAACTCCACCCACCACAACCAACTTTTCACCAATCACATGGGCAGAATGGGAGTACCTGGAGGAGGGTACAGAATATAAACTCTTATAGCTTTTAGGCTCCAAATTATAATTTTGAAGGTTTCTCAAGGCTAATTTACAATTCATTATCATTACCTTGCTTTGCTTAACTTTTAAGTGGAAGCTACAGGCTAAGCCTTGGATTTTTGTTTTGATGAGTTGAAATTTTTGTTATGCTTTGAGTAGCTCCAGACCTGGGAACAGGCGGGGGCTGGACCTCTAGTCTTTCCCAGCAGAAGCCTCTGTCGGTGGGCCTTAGCACTACTGTGTCGCCTAGTGGCACTCCTCCTGTCCCCAGTCCTCCAAACACCACCACCCCTCCCTGGTATGAACATGCAGAGTGGGAGAGACGGGCCTTGGGTGCTGTGCCCTCTACTGGGATCTGTAAACACACACACACACACACACACACACACACACACACACACACACACACACACACACACACACACACACACACACACACACACACACACACACACACACACACACACACACACACACACGTTGATTACAGCTGCGGAGAGATGACTATGAGGAAATGTTTTAAATGCCATCAGTGTGACTGTGAAATAAACTTATTCATGTCAACGATACACATGTGTAGGAGCTCAGCCAACCTCAGTCCAGTGCTGCTGGTCTAGACACAGGAAGTGGCCGTCACCCAGAACTGCCTCCGATTCGTTCCTTCCACCAAACACAAACAGGAAGTCTTTGCCTGTAGGGAAATAAAGAGAAGGCTCAATCATAGCTCCTTAGACCCTTTACATTCACACACAGTAGAGAACTGTGTAAAGTGGAGAGCACTGGACAGATTTATCTAAATGGGATAGTGGATGTTCCACTTCTGGATGGCCAAGATTCCACTTAGGAGTGGATTTGTTTTCTTCCAGTCAGGGCTATTGTCTATCAACTAGGCGAGTCAAAACTCTTTATTGTTTCATTTCCAACTTTCAAAAATGAGTTCCTGTTTTAGCCCGAACACCTCACCGTTATGGCTGAGCATGGTTGCACTGTGCCTCCATCTTGGCTGTGGTGGGTCATCCGTAAAGGCCATCTGCTTTACACAGAGTTTCACAGTATCTTGGTCCTCAGAGCCAAGAGAATCAGGTGGAGCATCGGGGTCAAGGCTCACTCTGAGAAGGCTTCTGATTGGGTTGAGCGGAGAGGAGCGACCTCCATATACCACAGCACCTCCTCCAGGGAGGGAGGTTACAGTGTGGTAGAGCCGCACACCTGGAGGAAAGAAACAGAATAACTCTGTGTTCAGACTGGAAGCGAAAAAATTCTGTTGAAAACGTAGGGTAAGACCAAGAGCTTTGACCAGTGGAAAAAAGGCTAATCAGAAGCAGCAAACCCACTTACCCCAGTCTACTGAGGGTTCCACACAGGCACATCTCCAGCCAACCTGGCCTCTGAGGAGGACCCTAGTCACCGCCCCCCTGCCTCCTCTGCTGGAGCCTCCAGTGAGCAGCAGCTGCCCTGGGCCCAGAGAGGTGGAAGCCATTCCAAGCCCTTCTATACATACTTCTTCTGGCATGGGCCTCACACTCAGGGCCACGGGGCTCCGGGACGGGCTCATGGACGGGATTGGAGATACTGAAGCAAATAATAAAAAAAGAGGGTCACAAAAACAATCACAAACTTAGTAAGGACATGCATACAGACTTGCAGAGAGCGAGTGTCAAAAAGCCATAAAAAGTGTTTTTACATGAGGAGAATGAGATATAGCGATAGCTACCTGGAGGGTGTGTGAGTAAGGCCTGTGTAGTCAGAGAGCCTCGAGATGCAGTGAGGATGAAGTAGTGCGTACATTTCTGGTGCCACTCCTGAGGGCGGACAGATATACAGACTCTGAAGTACCATTCTGTATTACATGACTGTAAACTATTATGTGATTTTATAATGGTCTACTACAGAGAGCAGCCACAAGTCACAACCTCACAAAATAGGAAGATAGGGATACAATTCAACAGCTAACCTCGTACTCATCAAAGGGTTCCAGACTCTCCACTCTGCGTCTCTCCTCCTCGGGGACCAGACCCAGGTAGAAGTCATTCATATCCAGACACACACACTGCTCCCAGCCCTGAAGACAAGAATCAGCCCGAAGGTTTACTAGGATACCATGACTCAGCCTGACTACACATCTGAACTTGCTTAAAAAAGTATATATTTTTCATATTCCCTGATTAATGTAGGCAATGTCCATCATGGAAATAAGAAATATGCACATCCCTATTGCATATATGAGATTAAAGTGGTTACGTTACACTTAACTAACAGTTACAAGATGCAATGATAAGTACACATTGTCCTTCATCTAGAGTCTGCATACTGGCCTTGTCCAGGAACCTGTGTGTCTGTGCAGCAGTGTCTGGGTATTGTCGAAGAGCGTGTAGAGTCGAGTTCAGTTTCAGGAAGTGATCTTGCATGATACGGCCAAAAGGGTCATGGGGACGGATCTGCTCGTACATTACGAAGAGCGAGTGGGGCAGGAGCTTCGCTGCCCAGCCAATGACAGCATCCGACCTGGATAACACACAACATACAATTACCATCATGCCATACTTACATAATCACTCACATTAGGGCTGCAAGATTATGGCTAAGATGATAATACTGATTATTTTGCTAAATATTGTGACCATGATTATTAGCCTTGATGGTTTGAGGAACAAAATAATTGAACTTCTTTGAACCTTCTATCAACTACTTGCAACTTGTGGACATTCTAAAACAAATATACATGATTAATTATGCAGCCCTAGATAGACAAGTTCCAGATCTTACCATTGTGTTTCCATGTAAGTAAGCACCACTTCAGAGAGAAGAAGGGTAGGGGAATCCCAGTCCAGCCCAGCCCCACCTAGAGCCTCTTCCACCTGGGACTCCTCTCTAACATCCACCCCTAGTAGACGGTACTGCCCACTAGACACATACACAGGGCCTGAGGACACACAAGCAGACATGTACATATAAAACGTAACTGTATGGAAAACGCAGTCCAGACAAATGTAAAAACAAAGGTTGATATTTCTGTAAAACATCTCAGTGAATCTCAGTGTTTGTGTTGAGCATGGATGACATGGCTAACCTGTGAGAGAAGGCAACTGGGAGTCCAAGTTTCCCCTCAGTGTAATTTTGGCACCGATCAGCGCAGCCTTGCGTCGGGCGACGTCGGGGAAATCCACCTCGAACACAACAGCTCTGTCAAGAACTCCCTCCTCATGCAGGCGGAAATACAAAGAGTCGAAGCCTGCGCCCAAAGACAAAATCTACAAAAAAAGAAAGGTAATGATTGAGAGAACGAGAAAGAAAAAAAAAACAATGGGAAGAGGTATGAAATACAAGCTCCTTCAGTATGCACACCCTCTGATAACTTGCACTACCAATGTAATATAAATCCCTACCTGTCTCCTAGGGCAGTTTTCTGTAATTTGCAGAAACCTCCTCACACAGTGGTCCACAGCCCTCCAGCGCACGTAGTAGCCCCTAAAGCAAGCACAAACACCCAAGACCTTCATTTGTACAACATCTTTATCTTTAATGTCACTGTGTAAACACCTGCCACATTATAATTCCCCTCCTCATTGTATTGTAGATTATGTGTGTGTGCAGGGTAAATAAAAAGGCTGTAAGGATTGCCGGTGACCCTGCACACCCAGGCCAGCCTCTTCCAAAAACAATCCTATGGGAGAAGCAACCGGTCCATTAAGACTAGGACTACTTCTACTACTACAATTTATTCTTGAGGGTTGTCACCCTGCTCAACCAGCCCTTCTAGGACTCTATCCCCTTACACCCACATAATCCCAGGTCTCCCCCACATCACCTGTTATGGGACTGGATAGGAATCCAACTGCCGTTACTGTTTAGTCCATCAGTTATTACTACATTAAGTGTTGTTTGCATGATGCATGATCTTTGCATGCTGCAGAATGCTCAGATTTCAATCCTACTGAATGCAACACTCAAATGGTATGCTGTTAAAGTGCAATGCTGGACTCTCTCAACCCCCCTCTATGGCTGCAGCCTCCTGTATGCCACACTGCCTGAAGCCAGTAGTCTATTGTGTGTCCTGCACTGACCTGTTGATGAGTGGGGCTCTCCTGGCCACTTTACAGACAAAGTGTTGGAGGAAGGCATCCTGGAAGTAGCCTTGTGCTGCAGCAGACACCTTGCTAACCACACTGCTGTCGTTGGTTCCCTGTACCTGGGTCAAACACAGCAAATCACAGTACATTATAACTGCAACTGACTGTACTTTCAGTTCTCTAACACGTTCGCTTTTACCTTTAGCTTACCAACATGTCAGGTTTGGTCAATTCTGAGAGTCAAAGTCAGTGAAGAAATAAACCTTACCGCCGTGTCCTTCCCCTGCTTCTGCTTCTTTCTGTTTGTGGTTGGCATACCGATAGCTGTCACATCACTTCACAGGTAAATTCCAAAACATACTAATATCAGATATCATATTTCACTGAGCAAAACAATTCAAACAATCCTGCACATGGTAAAGACTTCCGGGTGCCGGCAGGTCATATCTGCGCTCTTGCGCTCCCTGGCGGCTCGGATGCCAAGGTAAATAGCCCTGAGTCAAACGCTCTAAATTCCACTTACGATTCTTTTAAAATGATTAGTTTATACAGTAGTAATGTATGAATACAAGGCTTTAAATTGTGGCAACAACATGCGGGCCTGGGCCTAGATTATAATCTTGATTAATTGTATAAAGTAAAAAAAACAACAAAAACTTCCGCCACCGGCAGGAAAAATAGATTAATAATGGACTACTGCAAAAGTAATACATTTAATAGACATTTCAGCGCGTGAGCAGTCACACTAGGGATCATTGAGGAATGCGGTTCTCTATGACAGAGAACTGACAATGCGACACTCACTGCGCCTGCGCAAATTTACAGGAAGTGTTAACATTTCTTTTCCCAGCTGATAGCCAAATTGTCAACAGTCAAGCCTTCGGGACCTCCGCTACTGAAACGACGTTATTGCCCTAGGTAAATATCTCCGTTTTATCGAACTAATAGATACACAATAGTTATATGTAAAAGTATTAATACCATATTGAATGGGGCGTCGAACCATGACTCAATTTTGTCTCATCCGACCTGACTGGTCGGAGCGGAGTCCATTTAGCACAGCACCAGTAACGTACGATAAGGGTTAGGGCTGGTGATTACATTATTGTGTAGATAACAGTCGCTAGGTGGTGGAATGATAACTGCCCTCTCTACAGTCACCTAAAATATGACCTTTACGTGTGAGAAATGTGTCAAATGAAGAATTTGCTGCAGTGATGGACGATCAGAATTGTTGTCTATGAGGCGAGAGACAGCAATGTTAAATGCAGCATCCTTGTTAAACTCCAGCCTCACATTGCATGTGACACAGCTGGGAATGGGGGACTATTTCTCAGACATAGCTCTCATTCAGTCAACATAGAATAGACATTCATGGCCAGTAAACCGAAAGTGATGACACTTGTGCATTGTCTTCCCTTGATTTCTTGTCAAATCTGCCTCTCCTTATAAAACCATAGGTAGACTTTACAGAACCATTAGAGGAGGGCCTTTGTTCCTTTGAGAAAGAGAGAAGAGCGTATGTAATGTAAGGCTTTTGGCACCAAAACAAACCTCAGGCCCTCACCAAGCCTTTTGCTTCTTCCCTTCACACAGAGAAAACACAGAAACAAGAGAGGTGAAGAAGTCGTTGGTGAGATTTGACTACACTCTGTCTGAGAGGCAGCGTATCCCAGAAGCTCCCGTCCCCACCCCAGGGAGGAGGCCCAGCCCCCCTGCCGTCTCCTGCTCGGGTCGGTATGAGCTCCAGAGGGAGTGGAGGCCGCTCCAACGGCACACTACCCCAGACCAAGATCTGCCAGTTCAAACTGGTGCTGCTGGGAGACATGGCCGTGGGCAAGTCCAGCCTGGTGCTGCGCTTCGTCAAGGGACAGTTTGACGAGTTCCAAGAGACAACCATCGGAGGTGAGGATGGAGAAATGTGGAACGTGTGTGTGAGTGTAGGGGAAAGGGGGCAATCGAAAGGGAGGTACTGGGAGGTGAGGAGGAGAAGGAGATAGTCATGAAGGAAATTTCAGGAAAAGGGGTGAGTGGAGGAAGTGTTGAAGGAGCCTTTGTAACCTGTCCTAATTTCCCTTTGCGTCCAGCTGCATTCCTGGCCCAGTCAGTGTGTCTAGATGACACCACAGTGAAGTTTGAGATCTGGGACACGGCAGGACAAGAGCGATACCACAGCCTGGCTCCCATGTACTACCGTGGGGCGCAGGCCGCTATTGTGGTCTTCGACATCACCAAGCCGGTATGGTTTAGACAGATTATGTCAACAACATCTGATATTCTATATTTCGCTCAGGATGGTCAAGAGTTTGTCCCCCAACTGATGAATACATTCCCATATTGATGTATATTTCATGCACAGCATCCATGACCAGATAGCGTTCACTCCCTCTAGCTCTCTGCCTTGTTTATACTTGTGTGTTGATGTTTTATCTTACCTTGGTCCTGTGTTTATGTAGGAGACTTTTGAGAGAGCAAAGGCCTGGGTGAAGGAGCTGCAGAGACAGGCCAGCCCTAACATTGTCATTGCCCTGGCTGGGAACAAGGCTGACCTGGCAGAGAAGAGACTAGTGGAGTATGAGGTAATGCACTCTTCTCCAGCCATTGCAGAGCAATGTTGTTGTTGTTGTTCCAAATTCTCCATTTTCTCCATAGCCCAATGGTGTTGACACATGCCTTGTCTATTAACACAGAAGATTAGTTTGCAACACAGTTTTTACCTCTGCCAACAAAGTTGGAAGGAGGTTATGTTTTCACCGCTGTCTGTCCGTTTGTCTGTTAGCAAGATATCTCAAAAAGTCACAAAATTTGGCTGAAATTTGGTCAGATAGCCCTTGGCCCAAAGACCAGTTAATTAGATTGACGATGATACGACGATTTAACCCATAACTATTATGCTGTGTTCATGTGCTTGTGGGAAAGTCCAACATCCGGGACTTCCACGTCGTCTGCCACACAGCATTGCATTCATGTGCAATTTTATTGAAAATCAAACCTGGAAGACAAACGATAAACAAACATAATGTTACAGAGGCTGCAGCTTTGCAAGCTGGAGAATTATTGTTCAGCGTTGGCAGTTGGCAGTAGTTGTAAAGGAGATTAATTAACCATAAGAACTTTATTAGTCCAAAGCTTGACTTTTCAGCTCTGCTGAGGGCTGAATTTAGGTTTTTTCAATGTGGTTTGTGGTTTTCCAAATCCCTAACAATGATGTATTTGTATTTCTTTGTGTGTTGTGTTGTAAAGGAAGCCCAGACCTACGCTGAAGACACTGGCTTGCTCTTCATGGAGACTTCTGCCAAGACAGCCATGAACGTCAATGAGCTCTTCCTGGCCATTGGTGAGTGTCTGTCTCTTCCCACACTTGTTATTTACGTGTAAACAAGTGGCACAAGGATATGATTGGGATTAGACCTTATATTAGAAGAAAACGACTAGTCTACTAGAGACTATTGTTACTTCTGACAACCTATCAGTATGATTGACATGCCAAAATATTTCCCTCCCTCCTCTCAATGAAGCAAAAAAGATGCCAAAAACAGACACCCAGAACCCTACACACGCAGCACGACACCGGGGAGTCAACCTCCAGGACCCGGATGCCCACTCTACCCGAGCCTGCTGCGGTGGAAACTAGAGTCCCCCCACCCTGCTCCGCCCTCCACAACACCACCACGGCCCTTCAACCATCCTGTGTCCTTCAACCAACCTGCGGGGCTGGGCCAGACTGGGGGGGGGGGGAGACCCAGCCTGCACTCACCCACCATACCCCTCCAAACCTCCACCTGCCCTCCAGTCCACCCAGACAGATGGCCTGAGAGAGAAATTCAAAGCTAGAAGAGATAAAGAGGAAACAGAGAGTGGGGAGAGGTAGAGGAGAAAGACGGCATCTTTTGCACGTGTGTCTCCTCACCGCCGACCGAGAGATTCTGCATGAAGGAAATCCCAAGGAGAGATATGACAAAGGCTGAGATGGAGAGGAGGAAAAAGAAGAATGTGGAAGAGAGAGTGACAAACCTGGTGTAGTATTTAGCACTAATCGTGAATGTTTTTTTTTCTTCCCTTGTCGCACTCTGCCTCGAGTCATTTCAGTCACAGTCCTGTTTGATTGTGTTAAGGAGGCACAACACTGTCTGCAGCACCCGCTCATGAGTGGCCAAGAAAAAAAAAACAAGTCCAAGGCATTTGGAAGATGAATAAAACAAAAGAAGCCAACGGGAGAGAGGGGATTCCCAGTCTGGCTGTTTTCTTCTTCTTCTTCTTCTTTGTCGAGGCTCGCATCTGTTACCCTGCATCGCCCCTCCTTCCTCCTGAATGTGCATCACCCTTTGCTGTGAATAATGCCACATATTGTAACCCTGGAATGATCTCATAACTCCTAATCCCTCTCTTTCCTGCCGAGACTCTCTCTGTGTCATCGGCACTATCCAGACCCACACCAGATAAGACCTATGTTAGAGGGCACAGTTTACCCAACATGAGGCTGTTTGTATTTATTTAATTTATTGTCAGATGTTTTGATTTCTCTAGTGCTGGGAGCGACGCCGACAGACTGGTCTGGTCTGGTCTCTCCCAGACACTCCCCCCTCCCGCTCACATTTCTTCTCTCCACCAGTCCAGATACAAGTTTCAAAATGCGTACAAACTCGTTATGTGAGGCCAGCGTTTCCACTTAACTTTAACGTGGCTCTTAGAAGATGCTCATTGGTTAGATTCTTTCTCCATACAAGATGAATTAGTTGACCAATTTAGATTATATTCCTAGATAAAAACATTTACCCCCCCCTACAAATTTATGAACAGGTCACAGTGCAAGGTTGGCCCCAGTGCTGTGCCCCTGGAGCAGTTTGGGTTTCAGTGCCTTGCTCGAGGGCTCCTGAGGACTGATGGTTGGCACCACAGACTACAGCTCTTGATAGCAACAATATAGGCTAGATATGGAATGTAGCTAGTCCCATGACTCTAATATTGCTACGGTATGAGCTGGACTCTGTTAGGTGTAGTCAGTTACACGTCTGTAGCAGAGAACACATTGATTAAACCCAAATAAAGGGACTACATTGAACACAGAACACTTAAGTCCCTGTTTTGGACAAATAGAAAAATCTCACTTGTGAAGTAGTAGTTACAGGCGGTGATGGGGCTGCTAATTTGTGATTGGACATGTGATGATATATCCTTGATCCCTTAGAGCCACTTTCCTTGTAGAAGAACTTTTAAGGTTCACTCACTCTGCCCTCTTATGTCTCTAGATGAAGGAAAGACAGAATTTAAGGACGATAGGAAAATCTACTGAGACTTGTTATAGACCTCCATGCCCTGTAGGAGAACATGTGGTAGCACTCGGCCCATCTTGCGTTTAATGTGTTCCTCATCTGTCCAGTGTCTTAAGGCTAAGTTGTTGGAGAAAATGAAAACATTGCTATCTTTAATGCTTTTAATGATTAATATAACTTGATATGATGCTGTTGAAACAGAGTTGTGTGCTTGGTTGCTGTTCAAGGCTTGGCTGAAGAAAATAAGGAAAGGATTGGTGAAAATACAAAAAACAGAAGTGCCTATTCCCAGTTTTTTTCTTTTTTTTCTTTCTGTGAATCATGTTTGGGGCTTTCTTAGGGTGTGTGCTTCATAGGCAAAGCGCAAGACAACCATCTCCCTGACATTGGCTTGTACTATTAACCGATAACTTGGCACCCTGTCATTAGGCTATATTGGCTCTTTGTATGGTTGTAAAGAGCTCTTGTCAAATACACTGTATGTTATGTGTTATTGTCTAATTTTAATGAACGTGTATGTTGTTGATTTTACCAGAGCACACCTGTGAACCTGGATTGAAACTTTTAAGGACTCTAATCAATGTTATACATCTGTTTGATTTAAACAAATGTTGGTGTCCTGGAAAATCCTTGTTCTGCTTTATTTTTCAAATTCACAGCCATGCATATTAGACATTGTATAAGATGTTAAAAATGTGCTAAATTAGTTATAAGGTCACAAAATTGGATTGGCACATGAAGGACAATTTATTTTGACTGATATTCAAAGCTAAAATGTTTTTTTGTTTTTTTTCCCAGGACACTAACAATCAGCTCATGTAAAATTGTTTAGAATAATGAATAGCATTCACTCATTAACTCTTCAGTGATCACAAGTAAGTTCAGTGTCATGTGCAATTAAGATGACAAAGTTCATTAAGTGGAAATGGACTCAATTTCCCATCAGCACCTCTGTATAGTGTTGTTCAATAAAGCTGTGTATGGCGCCATGAGCGCAGAATGCTGATTGTTTCTCTCAGTTGCCTCTCTCAGGAGGAAAAGGTTGCACAAGAAGTTTACCATTCACACTTTATTAGTGGACAGCCATGTTTTCTCTTTTGGGGTTCTTTGCCAAGCGGCTGTACAATGGTCTTTGTCACTATGCAGCGCAACAGCTCATTAATTCAGTGGAGAAAAAAAAAGGATATTTTCAGAAATCCAAATTTTTTTTAATCATTGCCAATTTTTGAAATGACTATTTACAGCAAACAAAAGATCAAATCATACAACTTAAAATACATTTGAAACACAGGACTCGATAATCCCTTACCTAAAACAATTTTTTTTGTTTGAATTGATTAAAACTGATTTATAAAAAAACAATTATGATAACCTGAAGTGACAACACTTTCATGGCAATAATTGCCTCTTTTTATGTAAAAACTGAGTCCAGCAACAACTAAAGCTCTTTCACCCTGTACAGTCTGCCTTTAGGCATTTTAATAAAGCCCTATCTCTCCGTTCTATACAGCTCTTGGAGTAGAGCGTTGGTCTAAATGTAAGTATTATTGCGTTGTGTAAAAGGCAATACATACATAAACTAATCCTTTGTTTTACAAATCCATGTAGACAAATTGTACACTTCAGGGCAAATGACATGGAATAAGTCCACTCTGTTTGCCTCACCTCAACCTGACCCCTAATTCTCACTCTCCTCCTCCTCCTCATCATCATCCGCTGTTGTGTAGATGACCTGGTTCCTGCGTTTGATCCTGGGGGTTATGCCTGTACTGCCGGCGTCCCCCGTCTCACCGCTGGTGCGCTTGGGGATACGGACCACTGGTGCGTCCCCCTCCCCACCTTCCCAGAGTCCTTCCTTCTCTGCTGAAGGCTGCGACCGGGCCGGGGCCGGGGTAGAGTGGGAGGGAGGGGGCAGGTTCAGGGGGAAGGGGAGGCGAATAGGCGAGGCATCAGATTTGGGCTCTGGCAGAACCATACGGCCGGGGGTATGGATCTCGCCTGCGGGACAATCGGAGCGCTTGTCTCCCTTCGCCACTCCCTTTGACTCAGAACCGCTCTTAGCCTCTTCCTTACCCTCTCCTCCCTCTTCTTCCTCCCATTCGTCCTCTATCGTAATCTCATCGGGGTTATACGAACTCGACAGTCCCGACGTGTCTGTTGGATACTCGCTGGGCTCGTCCACGCTCCCTGTACTGTGCCCGTCGTCGCCCTCGTCTTCCTCCTCCCCTCCGGCGCTGCCCAGAGCTCTTCCCAGCTTGTCGTCACCCTGCCCGACCTGGGCGTAGATGTCCGTGAGGCCTAAGGTGGCGCAGAGCTCAGTGGTCTGGGGGTTGGTGCTGCAGCTGGGGCTGGCGTGTGGCTGGGGCTTGGCAGGGTCATAGGCCGGCACAGTCCGGCTGAAGTTGTCTGGAATAGCGAGCTCGCCGCTCATCTCCTCCACCACCTCCATCATAGCAGCTTCTGAAGCGCTGAAGTCCCACCTGATGGAAATATACAGTGCGCTTGAGATGTGACAGCATGAACCAAAACTAGGAGGCCCAGCAGCTGTGTAAGTGAATGAGTGAGTGAAAGAGAAGTATGTTTGAGTTAACTGCAAAGAATATGAGAGTGAATTCACATGAGCAAAGTTTCTGGGATTATGCTTGAGCTGTTGAGCCGTACGTTCAGACAGCAAAATTTTGCCTCGCCTTACTTGCAAGAATTTGATTACTTAACTTGAAAAATAAGCAACTAAATCAGCATGATGACATGCAAGCACTCTTGACACAACAGAAAGCAGCTAGGGCTTTAGTCACAGCCATTACACTGCTTGAAGCTGACTGGCTTTCAGGTGAAAAGCCAGGTGAAGAATCTTCACCTGATGCAGTATTCAAAAATGTGAAGAATTTTAACTCATGCAAATGCCTCTTTGCTTCAATTTGTGATGCAAAGTCGCCGCCATCTCGCTCCGTTCTCCACCTTCAACTGACTTTGAATGCATTCGATCCGCCTCTAATTTTATTTTGTCTTCTGTCTCATTTATGGGACAGAACATGCTGCATGTGTACCGTTCATGCAGGCCATTATTCTGCGGGGGATTCCAGGGATGCGAGGTGGTCCTCTGTAGACTGTTGGTGGCCTTCAGAATAGCCAGCCACTCTGGATCATACTCCAGACCCTCAGACGAACCTGGTCTCTCTGGAACATCCACAATCTGAAACACAAGCACGTTTCCTTGCTTACACCTGAGTCTAACCAGCTCTGACCCATGGCATATCCCACTACAAGACTCACTCTCACCTGTAAGAACTCCCTGTAGGGCAGACATTTATCCAGAGACAGGAACTTGGTTGTACGTGGGGCAGCATTACCTTTAGGCTGCGAGGAAAAGAGTATTCAGTGAGTTGGTATAAACACTAGTTTGAGTACTTGAAATTATACATACACGCAAAATATAAAAGCTCTCACCGGATGCTGCTTAAGGGCGGCGAATTTGACGTGGAGATGTGCAGAGAACCAGTAGCTGGGCTGGAGGTGGGCCAGGAGCTCAGCAGCAGCAGGACTTCCCAGTGTGTTCGACTCCACCTCCTGACGCAGAAACTTCTTCTTCCGCAGCAGTTCCCCCGTGCTTCCATAGTGGTAGATTCCACGAGGCCAGTCGTGGCTCATGAAGATGTCGATGGGCATCTGGATCTGGATGGAAATGGGAGAAAAAACACATATGAATAAACACACTTTATTTAGATAAATAAGTGGACCGTGTTTTGAGCTGCATTTCTGGAAAATAAGTTGTAGCTATGATATTCACCTGTTTTAGTTTGAAGACCTCAATATTTCGGATGTGGTAGACACTTCGCAGAGTCTCAGGGTTGTATGGAGGGAATTCATGGTGACCTGAAAGAGTGGTACCCTTGTATATGTAGTAGTGTATATTGTATATAACTTCACGAATGCTTTAGACATAATAAAACAGAAACTCACAACAAACTCACCCTTTCTGTAGTCATGTGATTTGAAGATTCCGGATAAGCCGCCAATTCTAATCCCTTTGTAGCGAATGACGCCAGCATAACCTGAGGACGTATGGTCAGATCAGGTCAGTGAGTTAATGAATGGGAGGATGGACAGATCATTCACATCCACTGTGTGCTGCTCCCTACCCAGATAGTAGATGTTGGGGGCCACCCAGCCTCCATAAGGCAGCTCCTGCATGTGGTTGGATGCCTCATGGTTCCCTCCAATGAAGATGGTCAGGACTGGAGCCTTCTTCTCTCCAGAGTAGTATCTGCAACAGAGACCGTGATGAAGTTAAATACTTAAAATGCTCTTTAAATTGCTTTTAAAAACAGGAGAAAAGCAGAGAGCAAACTTACTTGTAGAAGGTCTGCATCGTTCTGTATTTGGCTGGCACTGCCATGCACTTCATGTCTCCTTCATTTCGCACCGCCTGGAAGTCCCCACAGCACAGCAGCAGGTCCACTTTCACCCCTTCCTTGTTCTCCAGATAGCCAATTGTCTCGTAGATCTTGTCCAGCTCACCGTGACAACAGCCTTCTACTGCGATCTTCATGGTGGACAAACGGGTGAGCCGTGGACTCTCACAAGAATTGAAACTCAGAGGGTGCGGCAGTGCGCAGGACTATCCCGCCACTGAAGGTTGGTTTGTATTCTGTGCTTGTCTATGGGGCTGTCAGCCTCCACGCTGATGCAAAGTTAAGGCCAAGTGTCCTGCTACTTTGTAGACGATCTTCGCCTTAATGGAGTTTTAGTAATCACTCTGTATGGACACAAATGAAGGGCAAAACATTAGAGAGTGGGCAGGATGACATTCTTAAGTTTCCACTGAAATGTGTCAGTGGTGATAGGAGAGCCATAAAAGTAATAAATGATGCATTTGTAGTAGCGGAATATGCTTAAATTCAATTACAATGTACTACTGTAAAGTTACATGCTGCATTACAGAGCAGAGAGCATAAACTGTAGCTATAGCTACATAGTCGACAAGATGCCATACATATCGTCTGATAACGCTAGTTTAATCACCCGACACGGGGCTGTTTGAACCACATTTCTCCAACGCCCATGCTACAACAGAACAAAAGCTGCTAACAAGCCAAGTACTCACAGCGATGAATGAATAACTGAGGAGTGTGTTGGTCCAGTCTGTCACGCCGTAAGGTTACAAACTATTTCTCAAAATCATGTTTATACTGTAGGTTTGCAGAGCCAAAACAGAATGAATTTTCCCACCTTGCGTCGACCAGCGAAGGCGCATGCGCAGTATTTCACAAACTCGAGTAACACATTTTCGACCGGCGGCAGCATATTCCATCAAACATTTGGCAGGTGCAATTCTCGTATTAATATCTGTTATTTAATATATACATCTAAACAGTTATTCATATAATGTACAAAAAGGTTCTCGTCAAGCGCATAAACATGTTTTGTATTTTATCTCAAGTTATTTTGTCGAATCCGTCAGAGACAGGTCTCAGCTACGTCACGTTTATAAACAAAATTTACTTAACTGACAAATCCACTATCAATCAGAGAGCTCGCTAAATTGGGTTATTTCTGGTATATTTCAGTTGCTGATGGTTACAGCCGTGCCTAAAACGGAACAGTAGCTACCCGTCTACCTTTTAACACTTCTGAAGTGTTGCGTGATTTAGCTATATTTACTTTTTTAAAGCCACTCACAGCTGCTCTGGGGGGCGGAGTGTCTGGAAAGTGCTGCTCCGATTGGGGCGCTCGATCGGGGGAAGAGAGATGGCGTGCTTGTTGGAGGCCCCTCTCCGCATCAGTGTGCTGTCTGTGAGTCTGACACTCATACTTTGGAAAATAATGTTCAAATTTACAGTGCATTCACTTGACAGTAAGTCGGTAATGTAAATTGCTGTATCGCATGAAGCTAGCAACTGGCGAAGTCAATGAGGGGTTTTAGTTGCTTGCTAGCCTACAAGCTAAGGGCTTTGCAACATGTAGCATTGAGGCGGTCCACCTACGTAGCTGTTAGTGAGAACTTTTTGCATCCCGGGCTTTCCCGGGCGGGCGGGGTAGGTCTGAATATGTTTTGGTATGCGTGCGATTAAAGCAAGAATCCACCTCCTCGACGTTCTCGGTGAAACAAACCAAACGCACCACGTAACTGTCAGTGTCGCCCAGAATGAGTTAGCAGCTAGCCAGATTGCCAGTGCTGTCACAGGCTCGTTTTGAAAGAATCAAACACCCGAAGGGAATGTGTGGTAGAAAATAAGTTGCAGTAATGCCCTGGGCCCCATTCATTCGGGTCAACAGTAATGATCTGTCCCTAAACGTTGTAGCCAATTATAATAGCAAACTTAACGTAAGCTAACGTATGCTCCAGATAGCTATATTGTTACAGCGTTATCTTAGCGAAGTTAGCTCACTAGTGGCTCAACTGTTGATAAGTTTGTGACAGAGTAACGTTAGCTACGTCAACGGTCTAAACTCGAGCGGTTTGTACGATTGTTGTTTAAGCCAAGTGAAAGAGGCTGTCAGATGTATATAAGTGGGCTGTCAAGGCAAGCATACTCAACATTGCAATAGTGGAAACGCCCCCACATCGTTAGCAGCATGAGTTACTGTTTTTGGTCAAAAACTGCTTCCCTGCTTGCTAGATAGTATTGATATTACATGTATTTAATAGACCACTGGATGGTGGTTCAACCTCTCAAGTAGAATTAATGGCCGTACCCACTTTCTTTGTAGACCTAGTTAGATCATATGGCATGTGTATTTGCATTTTATTGAGCAATGTTTGCCTTTTTTTAACCATAAGCTCAGCTGACTGTATAACAACCAGTGATGCATTCATAGTATATATCTGGTAAGCATTGTAGCGAACACATCATTCATCTACATCAAGGTTTCTTGCTAAAGAACTTTCCAAGCCAAGCCTATGCAGGTATGTGCTAAAACCATGTCTGGCACCAGAACCAATAGTAGCGACTGGTAATAAGCTGGGTGAGCATTGGTCTGTCTGTTGGCTCCTCAAGGATCATGTGGAAAGTTCTGGTTAAGGCTACCAATGATATAAACATAAACACACTTATCAGGTGACACACATGCAGCTACTCAGGGTCATGGATATGTAACAGCTTTTAAAGTGTGCTGTCATGGATGCTGCTGTATGTGTCAGTGTGTTTGACTGGGAGTGTATCAGGGTATCTGCAGGTCCAAAATGCCTTAACTGATTGATCTAAAATTAATACTGTTAAATGCTGCCTTTTCTAGAGAGGTCTTTAAAAAAGTTCTTTACTCAGTGTACTATTTTTCCAGCAAGAAATTAACCTGGTTATGCATGCAGACCTATATTCTGACAGATCCATTTTTTTTATTCTTTATTTTGTTGTTAAATTGGTTTTAAATTATATTTTAACTACCATTTAAAGATCCTAAAAAGTTCAAGTATTCAATTTAACTTGTTGAAACCTGCAGATATAGTGTATGAGACCGGTGTGTGTGTATGTGTGTGTGTATGTGTGTGTGTATGTGTGTGTGTGTGTGTGTGTGTGTGTGTGTGTGTGTGTGTGTGTGTGATGCAAGCAGTGACCCTAGCCGGAAAGTTAATATGTGCAGGTGAATTGTGTCATTCATGTTTGTATTGTCTTGTGTCTCATCCCCATGCAGGAGGTCACTGCCACCAGTCGCCATTATGTTGACCGGCTGTTCGACCCCGACCCACAGAAAGTGCTGCAGGGAGTCATGTAAGTTCAGCTGCACATATTGTACGTTGTGTTCATCAGTACAGACAGGGAAGGTATGTGGAGTGAATGACGGAATGAATTATTTTGCAATGAAAGTCACCTGCTGGGTGACTAGTTTGCATGTGAAGGAGTACAGTGGGTGTGCATCATGTGCAGGATAGAGCTTGTTTTGGAGAAAACCGGACTGATGGTGGTGTTTCTGAGTGATTGTGTGTCTGTGTGTTTACATGTGCAGGCTTGCACGTGACAGTCTATTTCAAAATCATTTCACTATTCAGTGTGACTCTCTCTCTCTCTCTCTCTGTCTCTCTCTCTCTCTCTCTCTCTCTGTCTATTTCATTTTATTTTTAACCCTGACTAGGCTAGCTCTGGTTACGGCTTGAGCCGCTGCACTAGCCTAGCAGCTGCCTGACTTGACTGTCTGCTACAGCTGTACTTTTCCACTAGCCTCATTCACCTGCTATTTGATACCATCTGGGGCACATTCAGTGCAGTGGAAATGTTGCATGAAAAAATTATAGTGAATACAACTGAACAGGCTCACGCTGTGACCTACAAGAAGGTTTGACACATCTGCTTGATGTATACCTGCTCTGTTCAGACCAGAAAGTTTGGCAACACCTTGCACTGCTGAACTCAGGCTTGCTGGTGTCTTAATAATGTATCAGATGATGTAGCCCAGGATCTCTGCTGTGGCCCACACTGCACCCATAATGCTCTGAACGGTCTGAGAACTATTAGCCAAGACTAAGGCTTGCTTATTATCACGATTAGGAGTTGATATAGAGTGCAGGTAGCCAATAATGTCATCCTATATATGTTTGGTTGGAGTGGCAAACACCCAGAAAAGCATCAAGGCACACCCCTGAAGAAGTTTTGGTTACAATTTTGGTGTTGCTGTGTTGATTTTTCCAATGAATAAATCTTTATTTTCTGCCCCTCTTGTACACTTTCACAAAATTTTATAATCTTTTGTTGACGTTCAGAAAACACTGTTGTCGTCTGTGGTTGCAAATGGATAGCCAGGAAGAGTCCACTCATCTGTGTGTGTGCGTGTGTGTGTATTTCTGACTTCGCAGTGACATGAAGAATGCCGTCATTGGAAACAACAAGCAGAAAGCCAACCTGATTGTCCTGGGAGCCGTTCCCAGGTTTGTCTCTCCCCGGCCTTTCCCCATTGCTCCTTCTTGCTTTTTCCCTACGTCAATGCAATGTTCTGACCTTCCAAATCAATTTTAATAAAGTACATTCACAGGAGAGGGGTGTGACTTTGGTGGTGCATAAGATGCTTATGTACAATAAATAACAAATTAACATATGTAATTACAATGTTTCACTTTGGCAAGAATACAAACTTGTAATTAATGAGGTAGAATAAGAATACGGTAAGACTGTCCAAGCTTTTTGGTAAAATACAGAGTATAACACGTCACTAACGTCCACCCTGCACTTTCCCTGTTTACAGTGAACTCACTTCTGAGTATGTGTGTGTGTGTGTGTGTTTGTTGGTTTCCAGGTTACTATACCTGCTCCAGCAGGGCTCGTCCAGTCCGGAGCTGCGGACGGAATGTGCCGTGGTGCTGGGCAGCCTAGCCATGGGCACCGAGAACAACATCAAGTCCCTGGTGGACTGTCACATCATCCCTGCCCTGCTCCAAGGTCTGGGCACTCACACACACACACACACACACACACACACACACACACACACACACACACACACACACACACACACACATATGGCACAAGACAACATGATGACTTTGAAAGACGCAGACCTAAGTAATACGTGTGTGTGTGTGTGCATCCAGGTCTCCTGTGTCCAGACCTGATCTTCATCGAAGCGTGTCTCCGATGTCTCAGAACGGTCTTCATCAGTCCAGTCACCCCTGTGCAGCTGCTCTACACTGTAAGTTGTACATTTGCTGCTGAAGAAGAAGAAGAAGAAGCCCAAGTGTTTGACAGTGTTGATCTGAAACCAAGCTTGAGGCCTGTTAGAACTATTTCCTTTTAATTTTTCATAGGACCCCACTGTGATCCCCCATCTAATGTCTCTACTGAGCCGCTCGCAGAGGACCCAGGAGTACATCACACAGATCTTCTCCCACTGTTGTAAGGTTGGTATTCAGGCACACACACACACACACACACACACACATATATACACACACAGTGGAATGCACTACACTTATTGCTGTTGTTGACAGGATGTGTATATGTGTTCTCTCTCCAGACCCCAGAGCACCAAACGGTTCTTTTCAACCACGGTGCCATCCAGAACATCGCCCCTCTGCTTATCTCCCCCTCTTATAAGGTAAAAGCTTGAGTGTGTGTGTGTGTGTGTGTGTGTGTGTGTGTGTGTGTGTGTGTGTGTGTGTGTGTGTGTGTGTGTGTGTGTGTGTGTGTTCACACAATTGGATTTTCTGTGCTCTCTGTGTTAATTTTCATCTTATGTATCAATATCTCACACAGTACTCATTCATATCTGGTCATTAGTCTAAAGTCTATCTTTTTTTTAAATATATATATTCCTCCCTCTCTCTTTCCAACCCCATCGGTCCTGCAGGTCCGGATGCAGGCGTTAAAGTGTTTCTCAGTCCTGGCCTACGAGAACACTCAGGTCTCCATGACACTGGTGAATGGTGAGGGAATTTCTCTTCTCTTCTCTTCTCTTCTCTTTTCTCTCCTATCCTCTCCTCTCCTCTCCTCTCCTCTCCTCTCCTCTCCTCTCCTCTGTATGATCATCACATTTTAACAAGTGCATATCGATGTTTGTGTTGCCAGTGCTGGTGGATGGCGAGCTGCTCTCTCAGGTATTTGTCAGAATGATGCAAAGGGATCAGCCCATTGAAATGCAGCTAACAGCAGCCAAATGGTGAGTGGCTTACAACCACAGTGTTTATGACCTGGCATTCCATTTGTTTCAATTCAGTGTTTGTCTTGTATGTCTTTTTTTTAAATCCTCTATTTTTTTAAACCATATTTAATGTTGCCTCTACTCTCTCTCTCTTCGTTTGTGTCTTCCCCTCCCTCTCTCCCAGTCTAACCTACATGTGTCGAGCGGGCGCCATCAGGACGGACGACAGCTGCGTAGTCCTAAAGGTCAGGTTCTTCTGAGACTCTGCATCTCCATACATCAGATCACTATTTGTTGTTCTGTTAATATTTGGGGGTGGTAATGTATGTGCCATTCATACAGTATCTGGTCCCGTTATTCCCCCAGACCCTGCCGTGCCTGGTGCGGATGTGCAGTAAGGAGCGGCTGCTGGAGGAGCGGGTGGAGGGCGCCGAGACCCTGGCCTACCTGATGGAGCCCGACGTGGAGCTGCAGAGGATCGCCAGCACCACCGACCACCTGGTGGCCATGCTGGCCGACTACTTCAAGTACCCCAGCTCCGTGTCCGCCATCACCGACATCAAGAGGGTGGGTGTGTGTGTGGGGTGGAATTTGAATCGAGAAGAAGTCATCCCCCTTTACACCTGGCATTAACATGTGTTTAGTGTTAATACAGCAGCATGTTAATACAAGAGACAAAGCAACTCTCCCTGTCACTACTTGGAGAACTTTTTTATTTTAGTAAGGCCCATTTAGAGCTGAAATCTCATGTTAAAAGGAGATGATTTTGCTCTGAACTTCCAGCTCTCTGCATTTTTTTAATTGTCTTTCTAGTCTTATTATCCAGAGAGAGTTATGCCACTGTAATCAGCTACGACTCAATAATTTCCAGTACAATAATTTGCCGCTAATGTTTCCAAGCAACTCATAAAAGTCCAGCCAGTCAGCATAGTTGTTAATACATCTAATATATCACAATTTAATACCGGGAAGTAAAAACTGAACTACTGGAAGCTTTAAAAATATTCTGGACTCCTTTATGTCACAACACAAATCACAGAGCTTTTGTCACTTGTTGACATTGTACACTGGTTGACATTCTGTCCACTGTGTCTGTGTGTAGCTGGACCACGACCTGAAGCACGCGCACGAGCTGAGACAAGCTGCTTTCAAACTGTACGCCTCGCTGGGCTCCAACGACGAGGACATCCGCAAGAAGGTGACCTTTTCTTGTGTGCATGTGTACATGTGTGTATACTTGTGTGTGTGTATGTGTGTGTTTGCAGTCTCATCCGCCCTTCCTCTTGTCTCCACAGATCACAGAGACCGAGAACATGATGGACAGGATAGTCAGCGGCCTATCAGAATCCAGCATCAAAGTCCGCCTAGCAGCTGTCAGGTATGGTGTGCCTGCCGTCACATTCCAGTCACTTGCTGCTTCACTCTCTTTTTTTTTTTTCTTCTGCTCTCTCGCTCGCTCCCTCTCTTCCTCTCTTCACTCTGGCTGACAGATGACATCAGTCCCTCTGCTCTCTTTCCGCTTTAACTGTTAAAGGGCCCTATAAAATCCAGTGTGTTTATTCTCAAATTCCGTGTTATTTTTTCTCAACTTTGAATTTTTCTGTTTTATTTTTTCTGGAATCAGGTTTTCTGGTTTATGTAATTATGGATTTTTTTTGTTACTCATTTTTGCTATCAAAGTAGTGTGTCTCTCTGTGCCTGAGGCTGCTCTCTGATGCTAGCAGGGCTCCTTGTTTGCTTAGCTTGACGACAAAACAACATGGTTTCTCTAACGGACTGTCGGACTGTGCACAGGCTTTATTCTTCAGGTCGATCTTGATTCACATGATTGTTGCAATTAATACTTTGTCAAAACATGTTATAATACAATTTATTCATATTGTTTTTGTTTTCCCTCAGAAATAATAAAGGATTTTATAATTGGGCTCATTCAGATTGTGTTCTAAATACCATGGTAATATCAAACAATGAGTCCAGCATCATGTATCAAACTGAACCAGGAGCTGGTTATATCCCTATCGAATACCAATGCGACACTGACCGAATCTCTCCTCTGTGTGTGTGTGTGTGTGTGTGTGTCCAGGTGTCTCCACAGTCTCTCGCGATCGGTGCAGCAGCTGAGGACCAGCTTCCACGACCACGCAGTGTGGAAACCCCTCATGAAGGTCGGTGGACTTTGTCCTCCCACAATATTTGATCAAAGTAAACCATAATCACATTTCTGCATTGTCAGACATAGACAAATAATCCTATTATAGGTTTTTTAATTTCATCAAATATTGAGCTTGCACCGACTGAAACTGTCTGTAAATGCTACCGTACATTCACTGTACATTCTCGCTTAATACGTTTCCAGACTTTATGAAAATAAAGTCACAGAGTCTTGGCAATACTTTTTGGGTTTTGTAAACCGTTGCAGTCTATGGGAATTAGGGGATATTTGACCATCAGTATCTAGCTTATAGTGTAACCAAACTTAGTGAAAATAATTTTAAAACAATATTAGTTATCAGAATTGTACCTTAAGAATTAAAAATCTGACCTTATTGTTGTGAAAGTCCTCATCTTCTGCCCCTGGTGGTTGGTTTCTAAGCTCTTGTTCATGATGCTAAACAACCTGAAGGGTAACCTACTTCTCAAATGTCTTAAATCCATGGCCTGCTTATGGTCGTATTTCATCCATTCCTGCATTAGTGCAATAGCACGTTGTGATTTGCTTGCTTTTATGATAACAGCACTAATGGGTGTCACTGGAAAAGAGCGTGCTCAGTCAATTTCTCTTGAATAAATGAAGGTTAAAATAAAAAAAAATAAAAAAATGATATCAGAGTAACATGGTATGTCAATTTTTTGTTGCTGTTGTTTGTAGCTGCTGCAGAACGCCCCAGATGAGGTCCTGGTCATGGCCTCCTCAACACTATGCAACCTGCTGCTGGAGTTCTCACCCAGCAAAGAGGTACACACACACACACACACACGTACACACACACACACACACACACCACATTAATATTTGTATTACGATAGTGTTCTTCCAATATTGAGACCACTTGTTTGTGTTGTTTGTCTGTGTGTGTGTGTGTGTGTGTGTGTGTGTGTGTGTGTGTGTTTCCAGCCCATCCTGGAGTCAGGGGTGATTGAATTACTATGCAGTCTGACCCAGAGTGACAGCCCCGCACTGAGGGTCAACGGGATCTGGGCCCTGATGGTGAGAACGCTCTTTTATATCCCTGTTCATTATCCCACCAGCTTCCTTTTACACTTTATTCTAAATACTCATTCCTCATCCATCTGTCCAACAAGCTGTCTTTACATCTGCACACACTGGCTGGTACTCAGGGTCTGAAATTAACTTTTTTTCTCCACCAGCCACTGTGGCAGGTAGATGAAAAATTTTACCACCCACTCAGATTTTTTTACCAGCCACTTCTTTGTACCATGACAACTGAGGCAGAAAACCATGCAGGAAATATTCAGATCAGATCCACAGTCCTTAAATGTTTATATAACATCTTATTTATTATTCATTAGTCACATTTTTCTAATTTGGTTTGAACAAGAATTATGTCCCTGTTATTTACTCACATTTGAAAGTTAGATAGTCAGAAAACTTGCTTATTTCTTCAGTCAGCAGTATAAAATTTCATCAACAGCCAAACTCGGCACATTGCCACGTTTGTAATCATACGCAATCGTAGAAGCAATTAGCAATTCGTAGAAGCGAAAGAACTACTCGCCAATGAGCTGGATAAGATAGACATTCTTACCCACCACACCACAGCCCACTATTTACCTGCATTTGGCGGGTGTTAATGTCAGACCCTGCTGGTACTGTCAGATTGTTTCATGCTCACATATTCTAACTGTGTGTGTGTGTGTGTGTGTGTGTCTGTGTGTAGAACATGGCGTTCCAGGCGGATCAGAAGGTGAAGGTGGAGATCGTTCGGTCTCTGGGTACAGAGCAGCTGTTCCGCCTGCTCTCGGACCCCGACAGCAACGTGCTGATGAAGACCCTCGGTTTGCTGCGCAATCTGCTGTCAACACGCCCGGTGAGACACACACAATGGTCACACTGAAAGCACCACTTACAAGCTCAGAGATATACTCAGAGATATACCATGCTTACTCATGCTACCCCCCTCTCCCTCCCCCCACTCCTGCCTCTCCGTTGTCAGCACATTGACCAGATCATGAGTTCTCATGGGAAGCAGATCATGCAGGCAGTCACCCTCATCCTAGAAGGAGAGCACAGCATAGAGGTCAAAGAACAGGTGAGCGCTCTCTCTTACTCATAGCTGTATATCAAAAGCAGGTTAAGATTCTGCAGGTATATAGGATGTTTTTATGCCTGGTTCACTCTTGATTCAGATGGCCATATCAATTGCAAGAATTCCATTTCTGTGCTTTCAGCACCAAGCAACAGTTTGTTTTCCTTCTTCAAACAGCTCTAATGTAACATGTTTGTCTCTTTGTCAGACTCTGTGCATCCTGGCTAACATCGCCGATGGAAACACAGCCAAGGACCTCATCATGACCAATGACGACATGCTCCAGAAAATCAAATACTACATGGTACATTTTCTCCTCTAATACAAGTATATACTGTATATAGATCACTCACATACTCCGTTTACCAAATCAAGTGCAACACAGTTTGGTGTCGTTAGATGCAGCAGTATGTTTTACTGACTGATGAGAATCTGCAACACTACACTATGCAGAGTTATTAATTTTTGTAGTCAGACATTTTATTGAGCCCATGCGACTTGTCCTTTTGTTCTGCCTCCCTCCTGTCTCACTCACTTCCCCTCTGTTGTTTTGCTGACTTGTTCTCTCCTCCTCTCAGGGGCATTCGAATGTGAAGCTGCAGCTGGCTGCCACCTTCTGCATCTCCAACCTGATCTGGAACGAGGAGGACGGTAAGGGACCCACCGCAGGGGTGGACATGGGAAGAAGGAGAGGGGCTGGGCTGGGCTGCTACTGGATGCTGGGAGATTTGAGTGATAGGAGGAGGAGGGAGGAGAGGAAGGTGGAAGATATGAGTCATGAAGAAGAGACAGACAAGGGGAAACTCATTGCTCCTGATCAGTACTGTGTTGTAAGCTATATCCAAGCCAAGGGAGTTCACCCAAAAATGAAAATTCTGTCATCATCTACTCCTCAGCTTGTCAGTAAACAATTGAAGTCAATAGGGTGCAGTTGTTTCGAGTCACAAAAAGGGCATAAAATGATAATCAAAGCGAGAATAATCTTCTGACAACCCCAACCTCCTCCACTGGCTGACGAGGTCAAAACAGGATCACCCCTTTCCTTGTTTTGGTTGCCACACTACATAAGAAGAAGTTAATGTTTCCTTTCTCTAGAATTACAATGCTCATGAAATAAATATCAGCCTTTTGGAATCAAAGTGCAATCTATTGGCTACAAAACACTTTGATTATGCTGCACAGGTGGTTTAGAGAAATTTGATGGACATTTTATGCCCAGTTTGGAGATCTAAACAGTTAAGTTAAGCCCGTTAAGTTCAATTGTTTAGGAGAAGGCTGACATGGAGCTGAGGGTCTAACTCACTGTGTTTTGATGGTCAAACATACAAACCTAAGAGGAATTTCAACTGACGTGGGGGTAGGTAGGTAGATAGTGACAGAATTGTCCTTTTTGAGTGAACTGTCCCTTAAATTCCCCTCTGTATGTTTCATCATGCGCTGTCAGGTTCTCAGGAGCGCCAGGACAAGCTGAGGGAGATGGGCTTTGTGGACATCCTGCACAAACTCACCCAGGCCTCCGACCCCAACCTCAGTGACAGGTGGGCCAGCATGGAGAAATAAAGAAAATTCTCATCATATACTCATTGAAGTGTTGAACAGGGCGCACTAATACTTCTCTCATCTCCCCCCGATGTCTCTCCCCCAGGGCAAAGACGGCGATGCAGCAGTACCTAGCATGACCACAGAGGGGAGAGATTCCCCATTGCCAGCCTAACTAACAATCTACGGGAGGATACCTGCCATCGATTCTTTCATTTCTTGTTCTGTTTAATCTCGAGGTTTTATTTTGTTGCACAAAGACACCTTTTTTTTTTTAACCTGTGGCGGGCCTCCCTTCACCTCCCCCACCATACCACCACCTCAACCCGGCCTCCCCAGCTCCTCTCACTCCAAACCTCCGCTTGGAGACTCTGAGACGACGGTTGTTGTTGGGGAACCAACGGTTAGGAGGAGGTGTCTTGAGGGTTTCAGTTTCTCTTTTGTTTTTGTTTTTTTCCCCCAATGCAAAGATGAGTTGAAAATATTTTCTTTTTCCTCTGGGACTTGTGAAGAATTATTTTTTTTGTTTTTTTTTGTGGAGTGCAGCAGCCTGATAGCGCCACCCTGTGGCCGGGAGGCCTTGGTGCTTTTGGACTCCCGACAGCGGAGACTTGGGTCTCAGAGAACCGGACTATGAGGTTTGACACAAGGGCAGGGCTGTGGGAGAGCAAAGCTTCCCAGTTTTATTTTGTTAATTAATTATTCATTAATGATATTACTATTAATATTATTGTTATTTTAAGGCGTCACAAGAAAGGACACATTTTGGAAAAAAAATACAGACTGCTTATTTTGAACTTTTTGGTGTTTTCTTTTTTTGTGGATACATACCTCGTAAATATATATAAATATAAACATATAAATATATTTTTTGGATTTTTATTTTCCCCCCACCCTCTGTTTTCATTCACTCTCTCTAATCCTTGATTCTTGGCACAGTCGGGTGAATCCGCCGCAGTGTGACGCGAGTGTGTGTTTGACTTGAACATGGTCTATAGAGGTGAATAAGGAACCAATCAGCTGTCGTTTCTGTGTCCTTTTCCCCCCACACTTCTGGTTCTGTGTGCACTTAGTTTCTCTCATTTCAAGGTCAGCGACTAATGGAAGCATTGTAGTGTAACGGGACCCTGTCACTTCTGTCCAACATCCTTATAATCCCAATGGGAAACGTGGTTCCCGAGCTGGCAGTGCTTACTCCGACCTGACCATTTCAAATCAGCAGGGTTGAGTACGTGGATGCACAGACGAGCAGAACATTGGCGAGAAGAGGAGCAGAGGCTGCGTGTGTCCTGACACCTCTATAGACTCACATTTAATGTTGATTGGCTTTTCTGCATTCTCTGCATCCCCTATCTGTCTGCTCGTCAAAAGGGATAAGTGAAATTGCTCCAAGCTCCCAAGTTTTCTCTTTCTTTACTAATGTGTTTTGCGAAGCAGACAAGGCAGAGCGGATGTAAGGAATAAAGGAAGAACGATTGAGACTGGCCCCTGGAGGGTAAGGCACTTAGTGGGTCCACCACAGCAGAATAAAACGCCACAGTGTGTTTCATCCCTCGGCCGTATGATTTCTTCTCCCCTCAGAATCTTTCTAGACTGTTGTCCCCTGACATTTCAAACCTTATTGAAGCTCTGATAGAATGAATGTTACCATTGAAATATATGCAGACCTGAAGAAGGACTTCCTCTGTGTTGTGTCTTATTTCTCAAAAGTTGGAGGCTGTGCTACTTACAGGAAAAATTGCCACTTCACGTTGTGGCAAATTACAATGACAAATTGCAAATTGCAATGACACGTCAAGTGATTTTATCTTGTTTCCAGACCTATCAAGCTTATCTCATGATATTTCTAGTCAAATTATCTCACTGCACTGGCAGATAATCTTGTTGGTTTCAATAAATTCACTTGATACATGTGAGTATGACTTCTTTCAAGAAATCATCATAAAAGAATGAAGAAAATCTTGAAACAAGAAACTTTCTCCAAGACAATTTTACTTTTACCAAGTAAATATCCTGAAACAAGTTACATTCTCCTGGAAAAAAGTCAAATTTGCTGAAACCGGTAATATTATCTGCCAGTGCAGTAAGAAGATTTCACAAAAAAAAAATCCTAAAATAAGCTTGATAAGTCTGAATACAAGATATAATAACTTAACAAGTTTGTCAGTTTTTGCAGTGTTCCGAGTAACAGTGACAAAAAGAAAATGAAACTTGCCTGTTTACACCGTGGTTTTACTTTCTGCCAGTATTGTTTCACCTTACCAATCAGTCTGGACCAAATCAGAGGATTGTGGGCTTGCTTCAAATTCAAATCGCCCGGACATAGTCGAGTGCTTAAGTCCTCTGCCTCTGAAACCAGATGTGTCCAAGGATCAAATCCGACTAGAGCTTTCTCTCTCTCCTGTGTCTCCCCCTCTCTGTCTCCCTTTCTACTTCCCTGTCTTCACTGTCTAAATAAAGCACAAACATATCAAAGTAGAGTGGGCTTCCCACTTTGTTGGCATGGCAACAAAGTGCTTCAGAAGTAGATGTTTGAGGCACACGGTGAAAGTATAGTAATCAGTATAGGTGGCCAAACCTGGTGGTCCTCAAAAGTAGCACAGGAGTCTGAGGTCTTAGAAAACAACACTTCTTTATTGTCGTACAGTATGTATTCCTGGTAAAGTTTCTGTAACAGTAGTCATTAATAAAATACATCTGAAGCCCAACAGCCTCCAGTAGGGCAGGCGGTTTGTCTACTCCCACCACCCCTCGGCCCTCGACAGCTCAAAAGCAGGCACATTCCTCATGCAAATAGCTGTGACATGCATTTGATTTAAAACCCATAACACCCCACCCCGTAGGAACCCACAGAAGTCCATCGACCTCAGTGGGAAGTCTGCTCAATTATATTTAAGTGTGAAAAGAGTCCAGGTACTCCCCACTCCCCCCCCCCCCCCCCCCCCCGCACCCGTTACAGAAAATAGAAACCAGAAATCTGACTGTCTATATTACAAACAACGTGTGATGGACCTGTCCTGTGCGAGGCCGTGCCTCTCTGACAAGATAATGCTAAGACAGTTAGTCCTCAGACCTCTGTGGTGATGCTGCCTGGCTGTTGTACTTGTTTTAGAGTTAGTCTGTTGTCTTTTACCAGCATTTAGCTCAGTGGTTGAGGAAGGGGTTGCAGATGATGATAATTGTGTGTGTGTGTGTGTGTGTGTGTTCAAGATGCGGTTCTTATTTATATGCGTGTGCTACATAAGAATGGGAAAGGCTACACTCAAGTCTGAAACGCATCCAGTTATAGAGCGAGTGTAGTTCGAACGTAAAGAGACACCCGATCTCTGCTGGACCTCCCAAATACACATACTTCCTCAACACTTTCTCAATCATCAACAAAAATAAATACATAAATAAATAAATTACATTTTAAATAAAGGTGCAAGTGTTCTCCATAGGTGAAGTTGATGGCTTTCTATGTAAATTGTGATCAAATGCTTGCCTGTAGTTGATAGGTATAGGGCTAGAGGGAAGTCTATGTCTTTATATGGAGAAGGCACGAATGGCTGAATGGCTAAAGCTCGGGGGTGATGTGGGAATTGTCTTTGCTGTACAATCTGGTAGGCTGGTTGTAAACAGTCATAGATGGTGATATACAGTGACATATGGGTGCCGTCTATGACTTATGTGTTCCTCCCCCACCTTTTCCCTAAATCTAGCCTTTGTCTTTGGCACACTAACTCCATCCCTAGCCCAGACGTTTAGCTAGGTCCACTGTGGCTCTCCATACTGGAATAGAAGCATTTCTGGTCCTTCACTTGCTTATGTACTGACTAGATTGAGTACTTCAAAGGGTCCTCTTGGACAAGGGGAACGGAAATATGGAGCGTTCTGCCAGAAGTCAGAGCATGCTCGCATATTTGTTTATGTCTGCAGATTGTGTGTATGTGTGTTTTTGTGTGAGTGCATGGGCATGTCTCTGAAGAGATGGTTCGATGGTTCAGCTGAATGTAACAATTTACCTCCATCAGCCTAGAGGCAGATAATTGTATCCCTTTCAATGGGTAGCCCCACTGTTAAAGCCGACAGAGTTTCCAAGCGATGAGGTGACTTGATGTGACTGAGACTGAATAAGGAGTTTACATTCCCAGTCCCGATGCGGTGGCTCGGATAATCTGGCTTGGGTAAAGACATGTTTCCCGCTGAGATATGTGTTAATGCCTGCCCTTAGAGGAGGAGGAGGCAGCTGGAACATCTAGAGACATCCATGTTGGGTTAATAGCAGTGTTCTACGTTCAGTTCGTTGGCAAGAGCCAAATTAGGCTGCGGCTCCCAGATGAATGCCGTACGCCTCTGAGTCAGCCCCTGTTAGAAAGACATTGTGCCACGGTCCTGTGAGTGTCCCAGTAGCTGTACGGATTGATAGATGCCATTGGAGTGTGGAAACTGTAAGACAATTTGTGCTGTTGTAGTTCTGTGGTTGGCCTGTGTAGAAAAGAAGAGAGTCCTCATTCACATTGATGAGTGACAGCTGGCTTGGTGCCTTTCCCTCCCAGGTATATCGCTGCCTATCTGTCTACCTGTCTGTTTTTCTAGGACTGCCTGTCTGACAAATTGCTCCCTGTATAAATTGGACCTTCTCTCTTCGTTTGCCATTGCTTTTCCATTCCGTCTATCCAGCCATCACTTTCCCTGGCCTAGTGTTCTTTTTCCACCTCTCTCATTCTCTCTCCCTCTTTTGTTGGCTCTCTCGCTTTCACTCTGTTTCACTCGTTCATAGAGCAGGTCCTTCCTCGTCGATGAAACTGATGTTCTCCATGGAGGACGTCCTCTCCTCGGCCTCTCCTCCCCACTCCTGCATCTCCAGCTCCTGGGGTCGAGTGCCGGGTCTGGCTTCCCCCTGGCGCGGCTGTGAGTTAGACCAGGGAAGAGTGTGGGTACCTCCGCCCCTTCTCCTCGCCCTGATAGAGTCCAGAGAAAAGGGGAGGGAGACGGTGGAGGGATGGAGGGAGAAGGCGGGAGGTATGAGAGGGATGAAAGGGGGAGGGGAGGGAGAGGGACACGAAGCCCTCGGCCTACGGTCCCCTGGGGAGGAGGCGAGCGACGGAGGAGCCGAGCAGTGGGAGGACGGCGGGGGCGGGGTGTCCTGGGAGGGAGGCGGGGGGAGCAGACCTCTGCTGGCGAGGCTGCCGGGATGGGACAGGTGTGGACCCTGGCAGGGGGAAAGGGAGGAGGAGGAGGAGAGAGACATGGAGAAGGAGAGAGACGGCGACGGGGTGTGAGAGGCCAGTGGAGGCTGGTCCTGAAGGGAGGGGAAGAATATTCCGTTACTGGAAGAAGCGTGGAGGCTGCGGAGGACCGGGGATCCCTCGGAGTGTCCTTCCCCGGGCGAGGGAGGGTCGGAGTGGGCGCGACCCCTGACACCACCCCCCGGGGAGTTGGACTGGGGCTGCGGCGGCGCTGGAGGAGAGGAAGCAGGCCTGTGTGGTGAATGAGGAGTAGGGAGAAGGCACCCGGGCAAGTGCACGCCCCCCATGTCTCCGCTGTCCAATAGGGAACGAGCCTCGGGTCTCTGAAGGGAGCAGGGCGGGGCGGGGGGCGGCACTGCGAGGCAGGTGCCTGTCGACAGTTGGCCGGCACTGCTGGGAGGCGGGGTTAAATTTGGCGTCAAGGTCGGCAGTACCGGATGCGGCGCCACTAGGAGGAGGGGCTTAAGCAGGCGTGTCATCTCCTGCAGCTCCTGACTGAGCTGGGACACTTGTTTGGAGAGGCTGCTCATCTGTATGGTGAAGAGACACACACAACATAAACACACACACCCGAAAACCAGATGAAGGTCAGTCCATACAAATGTTAATATATCAATTTGTTTATCTTCTGCTAGATAATAAGGAAGATAGGGGAGCTTACAAAAATATGTGGCCCCGTAGTCTGTGACAAAGTTAATCCTTGTTTGTGTAAAGCATAATCTGATACATTCTCCCTGCATAATGTTCACATACAGCAACACCATTTATTTAGACTCTACAGTGCGCGCCATGTCCTGAAATAGCATCTTATGTTCCTATCTCTCTGTCTGTCACGTATCCTGAAATACAGCCTTGTGCTCCTATGGTAGACACTTGTTTGTGTATAACTGAACATCAAGTCGGCACTCACCTCCTCAGTTAATTTAGACACACTCTGCTTGATCTCAGACTGCTCCCGGATCCCTGCATACACACACACACACACATACACACATCAATCAACTATTCTTATATATATATGAGAGAGAGAGAGAGAGAAAGAGAAAGAGAGAGAGAGAGAGAGAGAGAGAGAGAATGTGTGTGTGTGTGTGTGTGTGTGTGTGTGTGTTACCTGGGTATGGGGAGGGTGGGGCTGCGGGTGACAGGCTGGGGCTGAACTCAAACTTCTGTGATGAATTGGAATTGCTCTCTGTTTCAATGCCGTCCACAAATCTAGTCCGATAGGGATGAAAAGCGAGAGAAAAGTCAGAGAAAGAGGATGAGAAATGAATGTAAATCAAATAGCCCGTTGGCAACGCTCTGAGAGAAGTGCAGTGGAATACTGGCCAGACCAGAATTTCTAATATGGCACTGCGGACTCCATGATTATGTATCGTTTGCTTTGCAGTAATTGTGTTCAAACCATAAAAATCCCAGTATCAACAGATTCTGCTCACGCACCAGCCCATAGTGCACACAATGTTATAATCTCTCTGCGCACATGAATGCATTTATGCTCTCTATACATGCACACATCCTACAGTGTGGAAATATTTACACCCTCTAACCCCAGCCCCCCTGTGGCCAACCAGCACTATTTCCTACTAGTTGCCATAGCAGCCAGACACCCCAGTTGGAGCGTTAATTGTGTTCTCTGCAGTCCCTCCTCTGGCTGTGTGTGTATGTGTGTCTCCCTAGTCTTTCTGATCACTGCTCTGCGTCTTGTCTTTCAGTGTGTGTGTGTCCGTGTGTGTGTGTGTGTGTTACCTAGGGCTGAGTTCAGGGGGCACGCTGCTGAAGCTGACCACCGGGATCTGCAGGGTGGCGGGGCGGGAGTGGTCGGAGGGGGCGCGGAACGGCCTGGGGGGCAGCAGAGGGGAGCGCAGCGGGGAGTTGAGCCCCCTGCTGAGGCGGAGCGGGGAGCGAGGCGCGCGGGACACCGAGTTCTGCTCCTCGTCCCCCTCCTCGTCCTCCCGTATGGACGGCAGCTTCTTCACCAGGCCGCCGTTGCTCTCCCAGTCCACCTGAGTGAGAGAGAGAGAGCGAGAGAGAGAGAGAGGGAGAGTGATCAAAAGCCAGAACTTCCTGCTGAGCCTTCTGGAGGTGTTGTGGGCCAAATTCAACATCTGTGATGGGAGTAGCCCACTTGATAACCGCAATAACATACCTGCTTTCACCCAGTTTTTTCCTCACATTCACACAACATTCAACCTACATTTCTACATAGGTGCTTTCCCAAAATAGCACATAGGATCAAGATACTTGAATCAGATTCTGTGCATTGATAAATCCAGTTACATTTATTATGGGGTGGTGTAGTGACATCTACATACCAGTGGGTGGCAGACAAACACAATAGTTCGTACCAGTGAGTGTTGCATGTTTGATATGTTAATGTAAGTACATCTCCAGATACTCCCTCTCACAGAGACCATTTGAGGAGAAACAAGGCGATTCCCTTTGGTCCCTCTCCTCCAAAAATGTGAGCAAAGAGGGACTTTGGGGATTCCTTCCCAGTTCTAACTCCACCCCGGTCCTGCCCAGACTCTCTGATGTAGACAACAACAGTCGGCAGTGAGGAGGTTGTGTTCTTCGTTCTGATTGACGCATGCCCCTTATTGCTATAACCTGTGCTCCTCCCTTTGCTAAGTGAACACATTTATTTGTGAAGTACAATGACTGCAACAGTAGATTTAATTTCCTAGGTCACTGACATTACAAGCAACCGATCGTAAAGGAGGTCAAAGGTCAAAGTCGTGTAACAAAATATTCCTGTGACCCAAGAGGGATCATGTCAGATGGAGAAATGCTTGGGAAGAACTAGGAAGAGAAATAGGAGTTAACAACAGTGGTAGAAAGGATTTTTTTTTAAGTAACTGCTTCTGGTTTCATTCAAATTATCTACTAACTTGTAAATTATGCTTTGTGTGAATATGGTTTTGCAACATCCCTCTTTGCCAGGCTTGGCTGTTAAAAGAAGTCTCTCTTGCTTTGTCTGACTTTTCCCCCCATCACCTTCTCCACCCACAGCCAAGACACACACTCCTCCAGACACACACTTATGAATTTAATAATTTAGGCTGTCTTCAGTGTCGCTGCTGTGTCAGTGAATTTCCAGAAAGGAATAGCTAAACAAAACAGGAATGTGTCTGCCAATATGATTACATGAGAAAATGTGTCTGTAAAGAGTTTAACTCCTCCCCTCTGTACAATAGAGATGGACCATCTGCTAAAAACACCAACACAAGCTACCTTGAGAAAAAGAGCTTGTTTAATTTATCATAACTGATGTCTGGTGCATGTGCGCATGGGAGTGACTCAAGGCTGACAGAGTTTATTTCCATCTTGCTAGACAGCGACAGTCCCTAACAGTCTTGTACTATACTGCTTGTATTTCAAGCAGGACTCAGGAACTCATTTATTTATTTCTCAACTTTTCTACCAGTGAAGAGGCTCCCTGACCGGAATGATAAAAGACTGAGAAACTGTGTATATCTGTGATGTGGGGTTTGACTTGCCTGCATTAGGAAGCTGTTGTTGCTGAAATTAGTGATTACATCTTGTCATTTTCCTACACTGGCTTCAAAAATCACGTCACGTAGGGCCAAACATAGAATGAGTGGTGCAGTGACTAATGAATGTGTTTCATATCTCATCATGCGGACAAGCCAACGCCCCATCGCTTTTCCTTTTCCCCTGTTCCCCTGTTCCCCTGCTCTCGCTCTCTCTCTTATCCATTTAATCAAGGTCTCTCTCTCTCTTTCTCTCCACCCCTGCCTGCTCAGCATTCTTTCTTTTTTTTCCCTCTCATTTCTTTCTGGCCTCCTCCCCCACTACCCTCCTCTCAGCCCCCACCACCTCCCCTTTCCCCCTGCCAGTGGAATTTATTTTTAGCTCTCTCGTTCTAATCTTAGCTCCCAGCGCCAGAGGAAACCAAGGAGCGCTCCGCGATGGAGGGGGTGTGTGTGATATGTGTGCACGTGCCTCATGTCTCTGTGTGTACTTGTGTGTGTGTGTGTGTACTTAAGTTTACATTGATGTGTGATAGAGTCACGCTGTATGCTGAAATCTGCGGCTGAAATTACATTGGGTTAGGGTGCAGGCGGGCATGTGAATGAAAATGAAACGAATGAACAGCGTCTGACGGCGTTTTTTTTCCAATGAATTGCTCTTTCACCTATTTTTCATGTAATTGTGTGACAGAGTGAGGAGAGAGAGAGAGAGAGTGAATATTTGCATGTGGATACACTTGGGTGTGTATGTGTGTGTGTGTGTATGCAGGTGCATGGCAATACGTTGCTCTCCCTGACATTACTGCAGGCTACTAACATTGCTACAACACACTTCGACATGTTTCTGGTACGGAGAGCGAACATCACATGAACACGGGGTACAGAACGTGCCGTAACCCTCTCCTCTGCCTGTAGCACGGCTCGGTGCACCGAGTTGACTGGTTGCTCTTGCACATTGTGGTGTTTCCCCTAAGGCTCCAGGGTCATGACAGTCAGTCAGCAGCCTGTGAATCAGCGGGGAGGGACAGTGGCAAGTACAAACACCGCTCCGGTGTTTGTTATTTTTCTCTGAGTCCATCTCCTTCCTTCTACTTTGCTCAGTAAACCTCCTACTTGCCCTCTTCCTTCTTCTTCTTCTTTGTCTGTGTGGTGGGAGTTTTCTGTAATAAAGAGACTTGGAGATGAGAAGTTGTCCTTCTGTTATCTTTATTGCTTGCAAGCAAGGCGCAATGCTCACCCAACGAGTGTGTGAGACAAAGAGCGAAGCAATGAGCTTTGTCCACCCTTCTTATAATCATGTAGTAGAAACAGCTGAGTCATGAGAAGTCCGGCACATTCTTATACTTGAAACATTCTACGATTAGGGTGCATCTGTGCAAAACAAAGATAAACGGGCTAGAGTTCCCAGGGTCATCTTCACACAGTAGCCATTGTCTCAAGCCAGTGGAAATGTACTGAGAGCAGACAACATAGAAATAAGACAGTGCTTCATGCATAGAGAAACAGAATGGTATAATATAATTTCCACTACAGTCTGCCTCTGTATCTTCTTCTTCTGTGTCTTTTTCTTCTACTTCTTCTCCTGTCTACATGTCTCTACTTTGTTGCTGTGAACACTATCTATCTAAATTCATCCTCTGATGTTGTTTCTTGAAGTATTTGCTTACTGAGCAACAAGCGATATGGATGGATATCTGCAGGCTTTCTTTTTCTATGTTTCTGTGGTCTTGGCTTACTAGTTTTGCTATTCTACTGTGCCAGCACACACACACACACACACACACACACACACACACACACACACACACACACATACACACGCAAACACACACTCTGCGTTGCCTGGGCTGCTGGTACCAGAAGGGTTTTGCATACATAACAAGGTTGGACAGCTGCATCCAAGACCCAAGATATGGGCTGCAGCTCCTACACCTGGCTCTGTAAATCCTTGAGATACTGCCGGAGACACACACTCACATGCACGCTTACATATGTGCGCACACTCGCACACACACATCTGCACACGCGCTCACCCGCTCGCACTCTGCAGTGAGCGTGTCGTGCCCCGGAGTAGCGAGCAGCACTGCAGCGGAAAACGAGGGAGAAAGGAAGAGCAGAAGAGAAGATGAGATAGCCGAGGTTCCCCCTCCCCTCTGTCCCTCCTCCGCTCTCCTCCTCCTCCTCCGCTCCCTCCTCCTCGGCTGGCTGGGCTATTTATATCGAGCAGGATCCAATCTTAGCAGCGGCTGCGGGGGAAAGAGCCAGTCAGGGAGAGCCCCTGCCTCCCCCTGCTCTATTCTTAGCAACAAGGCTGGCTCCAAACAGCAGCACCCAGCTATTCCTGTCGCTCTGTCTTACACTCTGCTGCCGCTGCTGCACGAGCCAAAGCCTGTGTGTGTGTTTGTGTGTCTGTATGTGTTTGTGTGTGTGTGTGTGTGTGTGTGTGTTTGTGTGTGTCTGCTGGCAGCAGATAAGAAAAAGTACTTAGTACAAAGCCAGCCTTGTCAAATTATAATGTGTGCGCAAGTTTTTGTGTGTATGTGTGTGTTGGGCAGCGAGTGCTGGAGAGGTTAGGTGATTATGCATACAGCTCCTCCATGTGAATCTCTCGAGGTGAGTGTCTTTTCAGGCTGCCTGAGACTACATTAGAACCAGGGCCTTGAAATTTTCCTGGGTTCATTTTGCATCCACACTTCCTCCGCTGCCCAAGGAACCGTGTGACCGATAATGAGAGGCGAAAGTCGACAGTATGTACCTGTGTGAAAAATTCAGAAATGTGCAAAATTTCTGAAATGCATATACCAGGGATGGGACGATAGGCTTATCTCACAATACAATTCAACACGCAATATGGGATTCACGCTTCAATACAACCACAATACGACGTAATAAATAAAAGTTCAGTGACAACAAGTGTGACTGTGCAGCATATACAGCATCCACAGACACTGCTTGCTCTCTCTCTTTTTCCTGTACCGCTCTAGATGAGTGTGTGTACTCACGTCGGCGCCGTGGCCCTCCCGCAGGTTGTACGTGAGGTCGTGTTGGATCTCGCTGATGAACTTCTGGGCGTACTCGGGGTAGAGGCGCAGCACCTCGCGGAGGCCCTTCAGGCTGATGTACTGCAGGTCACAGTAGGTCAGGGCCTTGACGTTGGCGTTGGTCTTGATCACCTGCTCCTTGGTCAGGTAGTCTGAGCCGATCAGGTCTCCTTTACCTGGTGGAGGTGGGCCCACACGGAGACGGGTGTAAGACAAACACACACACATAAAATGCCATAGACAGACATGCACAGACAAACACACACAGACACACGTACAGGTTTGTGTCTTTGAAGCAGTAATTTGCAGTGTGTACATTTTCCCCCAGTTATCTCCACTTGAGGGAAAGGGCATCAGCGAAGCCGGTTAAATAAATGTAACACACAGACTGTCTGTGCTGCAGATCATCAAAGAGACATGAAAGGAGTAGACCTGGGGAGTCAGTTCAACAGAAGCTGTGCAGGGGGAAGAATGTGCTGGATGGAGTGTTAAGCTTACCTGTGAATTCAAGGCCATCTCTAAAACTGGCCCTCTCCCCATTTAAAGGGATATACCCACAAAAATGAATCTGCATTGGACAGAAGCATCATTATCCTCCTGAATGTGAAAGTTAACTTGTCTCTCTCTGTGGTTGGTGGCTATGAGACGTGATCATTGTTCAGTTAGCTGTATTATTTGCATTAACAAGAATCCCCCCAGGCTAGGTTTCTGAAAAACAACCCTCTAAATACCTATATGATGGGAAATTACTTGACCTGTGCAGCAAGAAATGTCTGCAGTTTTCCAGTTGTGTGAGTTTAAGTTGTGTATTATTGTTGAAATTTTCCTCAGGCACATCTTCAATTATACTGATCCTTCAGTCTTCTCTTCAGATTTATAGGCCACCTGCATTGTTTTCTAATGCAAATCCACTACATGGAGTTTTTCCAATACAAATTATGTGGAGCAATCCATTATTTATTTTAAGATAATCATGCATTTTAGTGGGTTATTTTTCAAAAACCTAACAGGCTGGAGAGTTTTGTCAATACAAATAATGCAGGGAAGCTAATTGTCGGCATTTCACAGAACAACTGAACTGACCACTGAGAGAAACAAACTAAAGACAACAACACCACTAGAGATCAATGACATGTTTGGGGTTTTTATGGGTGGCATACGCCTTAAATGTGTGATTGTGATTTCTAATTCTTCCACCACACATTACCATATATCCATGTGATATTTCCATCTTGATTAACACTTACATAGTGTTATTATATCAAAAAGAAAATGGAAATGTTGTATTGCTGTCTTGCTATGGGGATAAAAACAGTTCATTTACGAGGGGTGGGCTGGACAAAGCCTCCTGCAGTAGAAAACTAAAAGGAAGACAAGCACAAAGGCTGCTTCAGGGCCTCACAGCCACACCCTCCATGAGGACAGAATACAGAGAGAAGGAAAGAAACAAAGGGAGGGGGCTGGAGGGAAAAAGAGGAGAGAGGCTGGAAAAAAAAAATTGGAGAGGGAATAGTGGTAAGATGGAGGGAGGGAGGGCAGAGGGGAGGAGGGAGCTAAAATGGGTGACGGGAGTGTGGAGGAGGACTGAAAAGAGGGATAGCCGGAGGACGGAGGGTAGGAAACGACGGAGGGAATGAGGGAATGAGAGGTGAGAGAGAGAGAGAGAGAGGAATTGGAGAGGGACGCGGCGAGGGGGTGGAGGTGGAGGTGGCTGCAAACTGGCATGGCTGATAGAGGAGAAGTGGATGGGAGGGGGGAGAGAAAGAGGGAAGGGAAAGAGGGAGGTGGGGTAGATTAGAGCTTGATGCATGCCTTGTGAGCAACAGCAGCTATTTGCCACGCCACGGGCCTCCACCCCTCCACCCCTCCTCCCCTCCACCCCTCCACCTCCACATCCTGCTGTCAGCGCACTCGACTCCGACCAACAGACGCGTTCTCTCCCTCCTCTCTCGATCCCGCTCTCCCTCATCTTGTCCTTCTCCGACTTAATTTGGCGTGATGGGCTCTTCGCATGCCCTCCCTGTCTCTCTGTTTCTGTCTCTGTCTTTCTTTTCAGACTCCCGTTTCTGTACCCCCCTCCTCTTCATCTTCACCCACCCCCCGCCCCCCTCCCTCCCTCTCTCCCCAAAATTCAGCTCGCATTGTCTTTGTCACAGAGATGATGGGTGGCAGTGGAGCCGAGAGCGACGGCAATGTCAGAGAAACCCTTCATTAATAATCACAGAAAATGTTTGAGTTGAGTGGAACAGGAGATGAATACTTGAAAAGCGGTTTAAGCGACGGTGTATCTGTCTAGTCCTCAGTGTTTGTGTCTGTGCATCTGCAGAGTGGATGCGAAGAAATGAGAAGGGCAGAGAACGAGGGGTTTTGAAAATAAGCTCATTATATCAACTTCAGTGATTCTAAGACTTTAGTATGCGCTGCCAATTTATTTGCCTCTGGTATTTCTCTTGTACTTGCTGTTATTGTCGCCCATGTAATGAAATCGGGGGGGGGGGGGGGGGGGGGGGGGGGACTATGGATTGGGTTGTGTCCGTGCATTCGTCCATCTGACAAATAGGATGTTTCAGGTGATAATTTAGACATGACTGGTCTGATTTTGCCAAAACTTGGAGAGATCTGGCAATTAACAAAATTCCACGATTGGCCTGATGGGGATGTTATAATAAAAGGTCTAAGTCTCAAACTTTGAAAGGCCATGCATAACTGCTACGCCGCTGGTTCGATTTTGCTGAAACTTGCAGGGATGATGCATCTTGTTACTGACTGGCCCAAAGCATGACATGTCTCACATATGGATCTGAAGCAGCATTCATTCCACCAAATGTTTTACATATCCATTATTGACAATCACGCTGTGAGCTGAGCTATCAGCGTACTTACTGCATGCATACAGCATTCATTTCAGTTTTCAACTGGTGGAAATAATTTATTTGAATTGTTAAAACATGACGTTGCTGCTCCTTTTCTTATCGTCTGTCTCTTTTGGAGAGAGGACTAGACGTTTGATGAAATGAATCCAATTGGGTGGAACATGACATTGCTGCTGCTTGGTGTCTGTGTGGGCGGCTGATTGAGTGTGTGTTCAGAATACGCTTCAGGAGTTGTATGTATTGTATGGGCACAGGGGGAGGGAATGTCTTTTCACAAGTGTGACTCTTATCACGTGTGTGGCTGCACTTAAACTGTTGTCTGGACACAATTCTGTTGTCTGGACACAATTCTGTTGTCTGGACACAATTCTATGTAAATAATACAACCCACTCTTATCTTTACAATAGCCACAACCACCAACACAATCATCTTCATTATCATTATTATCATCGTCATCATCATAATCTGTGATAAGTACCTTCCAGGCTGAAAGACTATTCACTTCCACTGCAACACACCAAACCACTCTGGGACTATCATGGCCTAATTGGTCAACAACTCAAGGTGATACATAGATTTCCCACTCAAAGAAGCACTGTTAATTGCAGCATGGTCACTATTATTCCTAGAACACTGCAGGTGCAGGAATGATTTGTAAAGGTTAAGGTGGGCTGCACCTTGAGAAGAGTTTACTGGGCTCTCCATGGCTCTGCTCCATCCACACTTCAGCATTAATAATCAAGGTGCTTTAATAATGCAAAATCTATCCATTATTAATACCAGCACAGCAGTGCATTCGGTCTCCCATTGATGTGTGTGTGTGTATGTGTATGTGTGTGATGATCAAGATCAAATATATGGGCCGGGGGCTTGGCATTTGAAGATAAATCCCCTCTATCACACACACAGACCGACACACAGGCAAACGCAGACACACAGGTACAGACCATTAATCCAGTACCTCTTGACCTTTTGAGAAGCTGACTTTTGAGACATGTACATCTATCCTTGCCACACACATAAACACATACATGAAATCCTCTCTCTCTCTCTCTCTCTCTCTCTCCCCCTCTCTCTCTCTCATCCTGTCTGTCGCTCTGTCTCTCTCTCATCACACACAAACACACCTCAGAAAGGCTTGTGCTGTTTGCTGGCTTAGTGTCGCTGAGGCTTTGAAGCAGATCCGGAGGAAATTAGATTCCAGCATGCTAGACAGACAGCTAAAGAAATGTTCCTAAGCTGTTGTCACAGGTGCAACTGTGTGTGAGTGTTTGTGTGTGTGATTGACCACATGATTGTTGGTTGTTAATCACATACTATAATTTGTCAAAAAGGTTTGTCAGTATTACTGTGAGAACAATATGGCTAACACTTAATTTACTGATTTATTTATTTTTCTATGGATGTGCCTGCACAGGAGAGCACATGACTAAGTCACAACTCAACTAAACTAAATCTTTGAAGCAACACAGGATTGGCTTGTGTTGTAAGCTAATACCTGCTATCTTTACTCCAGGAGACATTTGCAAACTGCAGTCTGCTGGACATTTCCTTTCAAAAAAGTAAATACAAACCAGAATCAGACCTGTGCAGAACCAAAATCTAGCTAGATTTCAAATGCTTCGAAAATCTTTGGCTAGACCTTTGCTCCCACAGCAAGTAAAGTTAAATCCGCTGCTTTATAAATAATTGTTTCTGACAGTGACAAGTGACACTCCTCATCAATCAAACTGCTGATTGGGACCAGGGAAGGGCAAAAGAACATCTCTTTCATCTATACTCTCATATGCATCCCTGCATTAGCCGTGAAAAACTCTATCAATCTTCGGGGTCATCCGAACAAGAGAAGCATCCATCCATACAGTACATCTATCAATGTGCACTAAAGCCTGTCTGTCTTATGGCAAGGTGACATGCCCCATATAAACAGGCAGTATGCGTCTATCATGAATGGATGATGGATGGATAGATGCAGAGATGGATGTATGTTCTGCCTCTGAATGAAAGCAAAATGGAATTGATGTCCGTATGGTGACCTCTACCACCCAGTCCATCCATCCCTCAGTCCATCCTTCCATCTATCTATCTGTCTATCTGCTCATGCATCTAAAGGGCACATTTGTGTTCGGCTCATGTGAAATTAATGAGGAGTCTGCAAGTGCAATGGGCCTTTTCACATCAGTAAAACCAGACGTAAATACAAACTTAGGAGGGAAGGTTAAAGTGGTAGCCCATGAGATCTATTCTTTATGTTTTTTTTTTGTTTTTTTTTGGGTGAGAGGATGATGATTGAGGCAGAAAAAGAGGAATGACGTGAAAATGACATGGAATGAGAGGAACATCTGAAAGAAAAAGCGCCTCTTTGATGTACTGTAATGGAATAAATGAGGTGTGCATTAGACTTGAGGTATAGAAATTACAAATGCTACACATGTTTTTGTGATATTTGTAGCTGGGGGAGGGAACGAGGCCGTGGCCGTACACAGCATGACTCTCTGGTCTCTGACTTCCACCCACACACTGTCTGGGAATCAGTCTCCTGTTTAATATTAGGCTTCACTGGAACAAATCTCTGCCTTCACACCCCCAGAAACTAGTGTGAGTGAGGACACATCACACCATTACACATGTGCCAGTGCACACAGATGCACACACACACACACAATCACCACAACTGCCCTTGCATTAAAAAGCTGAGACTCCCCCTTATGTCTATATTCTCTCTCTCTCCCTCTCTCTCTCTCTCTCTCCCCATATGTCTTGCTAATGTTCTCCTCATTGTGCTACATGCTAATGGCAGTAATCAAAACTCATTCTCCGTGTGTGGAAGCCTGCAGCTTATCTTATCTATGCTACGCCACTATCTATTCCAAGCATGCAGCCTCGCACTTATACAAGACCTGATTACATGTTGCTCATGCACACACACGCCGCTCGCGCTCTCACCTTGCACACTTATATACACGTACGTGCACAAAAACACGTGCACTTGACGGGCATATGTGCACACATACACACACATAACCCGACACGAAGGCTGCAGTGTTCTTGGATAGGATATTGCATTCTGATGCATCATCGCTCACACAGGCACTTGGGACGTAATCATTTGCGCACAAACCATTGGCCTTTATGCATCATCTACACTCAAATCAATGCACACACCTAAATATTAAAGTGATATTGTATGTTTTTTTTTTTTTTGGCAACCTCTTTGGTGCTAAGCAGTCATTGCTGTTTCTGCACTGCACTTCCCAGAGATCACCTGTCAATCAAACAGTGTCCAGACCTGTGATGTCTTTTTTCTTGGATTTTCTGTTGATGAAGTTTGAGTTTCTGTAGGTGGCGCTCTTTTCTTTGTCTGTTCAGCCATGGTGGCTATTGCTGCTCATACTAACTAGTTCTTCTTCTGTTTACACACCACATCACCTCCTGTATGACAGAGGATTTTTCCCAGGAAAAACCAGACAGCAGGTTTTTACAACAGAAAATGTAAAAGCTTCTACAAACTGGATATAGGTTGAATCACTATTGTGTTATATCAATCGGCGATAGAGAGTAGCATCACTGCATACACAAATATAATATATAATATGTGAAAATGGTATTTGAGTAGAGATTGCGGATCAAAGTGATAATGCATTTGAATTATGCATGAAGGGTGAATATACTGCAGGGCTGTTGGGCTTTACACTGTCCAGCCAACAAGAGCCTCATCTGGTTCTCACTTCATCAGGAGCAATATATCTGGGCTTGCAGTGAGATTCAGCAATAGGAGTGTCTGCCTGCCTAAACACAGCCTCCTCCACTCATCCTTCTCTCTGCGATGTCTCTAAGCTATACGCTGCCATATGTGAGGTCTGATAGCAAGACTTCCTACACCTCCCTTCACACTGGAGAGGAGGATTACTGTGTATAACTCACAGGCTCAACACTGTGGGAAACCGTGACTCTCTGGGTGTGTGTGTGTGTGTGTTTGTGTGTCAAGCATGGTGATAACTCTGTTAGGGAGTAGAACACAAACAACAGCACTTTATCAGTTCTCTCCCAGCCCTGTCTTCCCCACTGTTTGTGCGATAGACACACATCTGTCTTCCCTTTCTTTGTTCCTTTGGTCTTTCCTTCCTTCCTTCCTTCCGTCCTTCCTTCCTTCATCTTTCTTCATCATTACCCTTATTTCCACTCAAATCTAGATCAAGCCAGATCAGCACTGTGAAACTATCTAACTGTAGTCACTGTACTGAGAAATGATTCTCTCTCTCTCTCTCTCTCTGCTCTTCCATTTAAACTCTCTCTCTCTCTCTCTCTCTGAAGAGAGAGGGCTGCTGGGCTGGTTTTTACTTTTCATCCACTTCTATACCACAGATATATGGCTAATTTCCTTTAGGCAATGGAGCTTTCTCGTTACATCTCTTCCAATTAGGTAACCATCATGTAATCTTGCAGTTTCTAAAAGCCCTGTATTTCCAGCCATTAGAGCTAGTTTAAGGCTATTACATTAACAATTTTTGTTCCGTCTCCATTATCTGAAAAATTGACTGTGAATATGGACATTTACCAATACAGATGATCTGATGTAACTATCCCTCTATAGCACCTATATAGAAACCTAGCTTGTTAATGTTAGAGGAAAAAGATGTATGTCATGTATGTCATGGGCGTCATCAGGCTCATTTAGGTTAATTTAATTAACTAGAAATTATCCCAATCAGAGACTGTACAAAAATTACTATTCTAATATTTTACAGTCACTACCATTATCTCCCCATGTACATCGCAGACAGTCATACAGTTCAACCAATTCTAAATCAACTACGAAAATCGTCCCATATATGGACAAAATCTTATCAATTAGGCCTCTGCCATCTGCCAACCCGCTCCCTGTCGCTCTGACCTACCCAGTATGGCCAGCACAGTGTTGTCCTTCAGCACCTCCATGGACCCGGAGCAGACGAAGTAGATGGCCTGCAGGGCGTCTCCCTGGCGGATGAGGAACTCCCCCGGAGCGCAGAAGGAGGTCTTGATGATGAGGGACAGGGAGCGCAGGCAGCCCCTGCTGGCCGACTCGAACAGCGGCAACTGGAGCAGCTCCTTGTTCAGGTGCATGGCGATGTCGGCCCTCAGCTCGTCTGGGAAGTCCTTCAGCAGCTGCATCAGACCCACAGTCAGTCAGGTCAGTAGTCTGTGAGACGGCTGGCAGCGCGCTCTATGGCGTGATTTCACAGTTCCACTTCCCTGATGTTAGTGCTGTTATGTGTAGAGGTCGATGTATACTGTATTACTGTACTTGTTAGGACCAGCTTGAGTTCTGCACTTATGGTGGGGACTTTCCCGGGAAGTGAGGACATTTTATGGTTAGGTTTAGGGTTGGCGTAAGGTTGAAGGTGCTACATGTGGCATTTTTTATTTCTAAAAACTAAGACCACATTTCCCATAAACCCCATTGTTTCCTGTTTCCCTCTCCCTGACGTCGCTCCATGTGTGTTTGTTTTGAAGAGCGTGAAGAAGGAGCCGATAACAGTCCTTGGTTAGCAGCCAAATGCATTCCAATGAGTTAAACTAACATCAACTGGAATAAAGTTGTGTACTACTTGGAAAGCAAAAACGATTCCTGCATTGTGCCATAAAGCAATCTCCCTTTGTGCCGTAAAGCAATCTAGTAGATTTCTACCAAAATCCAACCTTTTGCCACACCATGTAAAATGCAGCGTGGAGGCTGGTAGACGCTGCCATTGTTTTCAGCTTCTCTGCAATGGTCTTGTTTGTTTGTGATAATTACACTAATGTCTCAAAGTTAATGAGGAAACGATTTACTGATGTTAAAATGCCATACATAGCACATTTAAGGTAAAGGTTAAGAGGTAAGGTTTTAGGGATGCATAGACAGTATAACATAATCGCCAGTGTACTGTACAACAAAAGTGTGTGTGTGCAGGAGTGCGTTTGTGTTTGTGTCCACCCTCTCCTCACCTCACTAACGTCTATTCCATTGTTGACAGACCAGGTGGTCTGGAAGCACTCCAGCATGCGTTGCTCCAGGGCCTTAGGCAGCCGATGGACCCTGATGAAGTCCTTCAGGTCCTTGGTGCGGGTGTGGTAGAGCGAGCGGCGCGAGTACATCCTCTGGATGATGGCTGTCACATTACCAAACACCACCGCATGCATCAGCGCTGGGAGACAGAGGAAACACTGGTTTGTTGAGTGTATGTGTGTGTGTGTCAGTGTGAGTGTGTCTGTATTTAGTATGATATGATATAATCATAGTTATTCAGAATGGGTTTTATCTACAATGGCTACCCTCAGGCAAAGCCCACAATGCTTATGTAACCATTGTAAGTTACTTAAGTAATAAGCCACAAGAAGCTGCAAAGCACAGTGCTTAAAGCCCTCTTAGCTGCTCTAAAATCACTGTGAAGCGCTGCCTCGAGTGGCTTATAGCTTTTATAAAGCGGCAGTAACCCACGACTGAAATAAAACTAATGCAAATGTTCCATAAATCTTTTACTTTTAATGAATGAAATAATTAAAGAATAATTTCATGTTAGTCTTCCACCAACCAATATAGCTCAAGTACCACTGAGTGGTGATTCTTAGATGGCACATTAACATTTAAATTAACAGTTGTGCGGTCAGAGGTCTGCTTTGAACGCGACTCCAGCAGCCAACCAGCAGACAGGACTGGAACTACCTGTTTTATAATATAGTTTCTTGAATGTATAGCAGTGTTTCCCCCTGAATTTTATTCTTGTCAGGGTGGAAAAGCCTCTGAACCAGCATTTAGACCATCATGGGACACTAAAACTCTCCACTGAAACCCAAACTAATGGAATTCTTTTAGGGCAGCATCTCTTTAAGGCAGGGTGACCCTCACCTGTTCAATGGCAAGGGAAACTCTGGTGTATAAAGAACTGTCAATCATCGCTAAACTAAGAGAACCTTAACCTCAGTATGAGAATAAAGATTCTGTTGAGAGAGATTAACGAAACTCTGAAAAATGGACTTTTCTCATTACACTTCTCTCTTTCTGCCCATAGCTCTCTCCCTTGTCTTTATGTCTTACAGTTTCTTTTCTTCCTTCTGCTCCATCCATCTCTCCTTTCTCCTCCTTTCTTCAGTCTTTCTTGTAAATCCCTCCCTCTTTCTTTCCCTCTAACTCTTCACTCCCACCTCTATCCCGCTCCCTCATTCTTTTTTCCCTCCCTTGCTCCCAGAGCAGCTTCTCACACAGACAGTGGTAATACAAACACAACTGTACACGCACACACACACACACGCACACGCACGCGCACGCGCACGCGCACGCGCACACAACCACAGGAACACACACAAAAACCACATGTATGCACACATGTACACTCTTGCTGTAACAAATGTCACATAGCAGAGGTCGCAGAGGTTTGCTGGGGATCGTTAGCTGTCAGATCAGATTAACTGGCTGTACTGGAACTCTCTCATCCAATACGCCTATAGTATTCATTTAGGATCTTCAAGGGGGGTAATGCTTGTTTAAGACACATTCTTTAGTAGCTTTGGTTGGAAAATCATTCAGGATTTTCTTTAATCTTTATTAATCTTTATTCATTTAGGGGAAGTTGACCAAGCACACTACTCAATGTCTACAGTATGGGGTATGATGTATGACTTATGAGCTGTGTGTGTGTGTGTGTGTGTGTGTGTGTGTGTGTGTGTGTTTGTGTGTTATTGAGTGAGTGTAGGAGGAGAGACAGGTGCAATGGTAGCATCAGGATACTGAGAAAGGGCAAATTTGTGAGAGTGTCTTTAGGGTGTATGTAAGTGCGTGTGGGCAAGTTTGTTTGTGTGTGTGTGTGTGTGTGTGTGTGTGCGCGCGTCTCTTACAGCCCACTTAATGTGCACTGAGGCCTGAGACAACCCCACGCTTCATTGCACCCTCTGACCATAAATCCCTGCATCTCTCTCTCGCAACCTTTCAATCCTTTCTTATCCGTCTCATTCCGTCCTTCTCTTCATTCCTCTCTTTCCCCCTAAACACTCGGTTCACTTCATCACGGATCAGCACCAGCTAAAGTAAATACAGTTGCTGGCATTTAGAGTTTGAACAAGCAGCACATTTTGTTGGTGTGTTTCCAACACATTTATCATGTCCTTAAAAAGTAGTAAAAGTCTGACCAACTAATTATTACTTTGTTTTGTTATGCAATCCCTACCATGAAAAGGCTGGGAAAATATGGAGAAATATATGGCATCAAAGTGTGTTGCAATATCATGACTACAATTAAACATTCTGTGTGTTTCTATTGTGAGCCCCTTCTGGAAAAATTTCCCTTACACTTTGAAGTTTTAAAAATTTATTTGAGCCCACTTTAAAAATGATTGCTGGCATTTAAAGTAAAACTCCACTATTGCATCTTATTGAAGTTACTGGATCTTATTGAAGTTATTGGATATCTTAAGATGTTTGCCAATAAAAGGTTACATTTTAGAGGATGTAATCATCTATGTTTTGTAAATTTTGAGCAATGAGCATCCAGTAACCAAAAAGCATATGGCATTTATATAGCATGTAGCATTTTGAAATGAAACATCTCAATTAAGAAAGTGAGACGGAGACTTCTTGCATGTTGAAGTGTGGCCTGCTGGGAGGTATAGTTTGAGGTCATGCATGGCTTCATATGCGTGTGTGTGTGTGTGTGTGTGTGTGTGTGTATACATATGTGCAAGTATATTTATGTTGTTCATTGCGAATAGGAGGAAGGAGAAATTAGAGAAAAAAGTGACAGAACAAAGTGCGCTCGGCTGGCACCAGCTAATGAGCTGAAGAGACCAGGAGAGAGAGAGAGGGTTTCACATCCTGAGACGAAACACTAACACACATGGGAGCATAAACAAGCATCCCCCCCCCCCCCCCACACACACACACACACCTCCTTGTTTCTCACCTCCTATAAGCATGGTGCAGATGGAGAATATCTTCTCTGAGTCTGTGTTGGCTGAGACGTTGCCAAATCCCACACTGGTCAGACTGCTCAGAGCGAAGTAGAGCGACGTCACGTAGCTGCTGCGCCCCGACGGGCCCCCACCCAGGACCCCGAGGCCCCCGCCTCCGTCCCCCGTCCCCGACATGGCCACGCCCCCGGACACGCTTCCGTTCCATTGGCTGGAGTTCCAGGAGTCCCGCCCCGCCACCTCTGACCCCGAGACGTTCCATTGGCTGCTGTTGGCCGAGAGGCTGTTGACTACAGTGGGGGGCAGCGAATCAGGGGCCAGCGTTGTTGTCAGGGGAGACAGGAAGTAGGGCGTACCCAGGCGCTTGGCCAGCTCATGGAGCCAACCTGAGGGAGGGAGGGAGGGAGAGAGAGAGAGAGAGAGAGATGTTATTTGAAGGGGGTTATGTCAAGCTAATTTTACAGCTGTCAAGACAAGGATTCAGCTTCAGAGGAAGGAAGGAAGGAAGAAAGGGATGATGGAATGAAGGAAGGATGGAAGGAAGGATGGGAGAAAGGATGGATGAAAGGAAAAAGGAGAGAAAGAATTAAAGGAAGGAAAGGAGGAGGAAGGTAGGAAGCAAGACAGAAAGGAACAAATTAATGAAGGGAGAAAGAGAGATGGAAGTCAGAAAGGAAGGAAACAAAGGCGGAAACAAAGGAAGGAAGGAAGGATGGATGGAGTGAAGGAAAGAAGGAAGTGAGAGAGGACGGATGAATTATTGAGGAAGACGATGTTTGCAAGTGGACCAGTGGAGCGGTGAAACACAGATGAGGGGAGAGAGGCAGAATCAGGAAAAGAGACAGAAAGACAGTAAGAGAGGGAGTATGAATAATACATCATGGATACATCCATTCATTGATCTCCAGCATCACACACTTGAGGGAAGCAGCTTTGACCTAGTGTGTGTGTGTGCGTGCATGCGTGTGCGTGCATGTGTGTGTGTGTGTGTGTGTGTTTGCAGATGTTCTCAGACAGTGAGACCAGCCTGCCAGTATAAACAAGCTGAGGTGATAGAAGCGCTGTGTGCAGAGTCCCAGTCAAGCAGCTAAACCAACAACATTAGAGGATTTCACACCTCAGAGATTTCCTAATTACTTTGTCATTAACATACTTCCACCTCTGCCATCCCGAGGAAGTGTGGACCAGAACAAGAGAACATGTGTGTGTGTGTGTGTTCGTAGATAGGTGTGTGTGTGGGAATCACTTTTTTTTCTTGTTCATTGCATAGAGGAACATGGAAGGCAGGCTGGTCTATACGTGCTTGGGAAAGCTTTGCCCAGATTCCACTATCTCTGTGCCAGTGCTCATATTAATGATATGGTAGTATCTAGGAATGGGACAAAAGCTTATCTCACAATACAATTCAATATGATATGGGGTTCACAATTCAATAGATACAATTCGATAAGATGTAATAAATAAAAGTTCAATGACAACAAAGTCTGACTGTGCAGAATTCAGTTTATTTCTGAGACACAAATCTTTGGAGGGATGGCATTGGCTCACTAGAATGTAAACAACAATCTAAACATGTCATTACAAAGTGAAAATTTTACTTTTACTTGCCTATTTACAAACTGCTTTGTTCCCATTCGTTTATGTGCTAGAAGGGTGATTTTCAGACCTGCTTCACCATACAATGGCAGTGAATGGAGAGAGAAAAAAACGAAATTTTCCAATCGCCTCTACCGGAGCAACAGATAACAGAGAATTGCTGATTTTGAGGTTATAGGAAGCTACACAGCCCAAGGTACCAAAGTTCAACATCACTGCAGGATGCCCATGGAGACACGAGCTAGGTCTGCTCAGCCTCAACCTCCTCAGTATACTGGTATTTCATACATAGTGAATAAGGGCAGCCCATGATGAGTTCTTCTGCCAAGACAGACTCGTCATAAAAATGCATCAAGTGATCAAACATGGTGATCATAAATCTGTGAATCAAGTGAATCGGAAAAATCATCACTACTCATAATATTGATGGTTTTATATATATTATGGAGTCTGAAATACAAACAGAACATCCTAAAGTTGCTATCTACTGTAAACTCTTCCTTATATACCCTCTTTGATGGAAGCTACACAGCATTCCTCTGTAGCCTCTCTGCCTCTGTCCATGGTGCTGATCTCTCCTCCTCTGCTAAGGCCAACTGAACTCACTTGGGCACTGTCCATGGTCCTGATCTCTCCTCTCCTCTCCTCTCCTCTCCTCTCCTCTCCTCTCCTCTCCTCTCCTCTCCTCTCCTCTCCTCTCCCACTTTAGATTTCACACCACTTCTCAGATAATGACACATGATATTCAGTCCACAAACGGAAAAAAAAACGGACAATTTAAAATTCAGCGTGAGCGACTGGGAGAGTTAAACTGGTTTCAGAAGGTCACATACGCCTTAACAAGTGATTTTTGAAGGCTTAACTAGCCTCTTGTGTGCTTGTCTGCTGTCGGCCTTGAGAGAGATTACTACACACATTTTACAATTAAAAGCCTCACGCCGGCTCAGTGGGCTGTAATGCTGACTGCTGGGGGCGTGTTTGTTTACCTCTGTTACAAAAAGCCTTTATACAGTTAAACCAGATGGGATGGCCTGTACCTGACCTGTGTGAGCTATACTGCTCCTCCTCCTCCTCCCTCTGTCTCTCTTCCTCCTCCTTTCAATCTCTCCCTTCCTCCCACTGTCTCCTTTCCTTGTCCTCATTGTCTCCCTCCCTCTTCCTCCTTCCCCTCCTCTTCTTCCCACTGCCCTCTTTCCTCATCGTCCTTCTTCCACTGTCTTCCTTCCCCTCCTTCACTTTCCGCTTTCTTCCTTCCTTCTCCTCCCCAGTATTTCCTTCCTCCTCCTCCTCCTCCTCCTCCTCCGTGTCTCCCTTTCTTCTCCTCCTTGCCCTCCCCCTCCTCCACTGTCTTCTTTCATGTGCCACTTCCTATTCCTATGCTACACCTTCCTCCTCTCCAACACATACTGCTTTTCCAAAGTCCCTTTTTATTTTACTCCAACCTCCTTTTCTGTCAAGTTCAAAATAACAGAGCTTGCCTTTAACAAAGAGCTGAGTTCTTTCTACAAAGGTAACTGTGTGTATTTACGTATATGTGTGTGTGTGTGTGTGTGTGTGTGTGTGTGTGTGTGTGTGTGTGTGACTATAGCTCCATGAGGGTCTAAGGGGACAGCCAGCACACCACTGTGCTTGAATTATTGATAGGCCTGCAGACAAAAGACTCAGTAGCTGTCCCAAGTACCAGCTGACAGTCACACACACACACACACACACACACACACACACACACACACACAGTTGCTCAAGCTATGTTCACGCTGCTATCAGACCTCCACTGTGAATCATAACTGATTTTGTAGAAAGGTCAGACTTGTCTCATTTGTCCCCTGGATTCCCCCTGTCTGTCTGAATAGTAAATTGAGGGACCACCGTGACATGTATTGACTGGAGTGTTACTGTCTCTCATTATGTGGTTTGCTGAAAAGATAATGTGAGGTGGCTTGGTGCAAATCAATAGAGAGGGAGGGAGAGAGAGAGAGAGAGAGAGAGAGAAAGAGACACAGTGAGAGAGTATAGTGAGAGTGTAAGAATGAGAAACAAAATGATTGAGAGAAAGAATAGGAGATGCAGAGAGAAGGAGAGAGGTGTTATGGGACGCAAAACTGAATGTGTGTGCAAATGTTACATAAAAATTTATATTTTTTTTAGGGAACTCAAGAAACAAAAGGTATAAATATGACAGCAATATATAATACTGCATATTGTCTATCTGAGCAGGTTTCTGAGCTGAGGAAATATTAGACTTATTTGCAACATTAGACTCAGCAACGAGCTTGTGTGTGTGTATGTGTGTGTGTGTGTGTGTCCCTTAGGTAGGTTCAAATGAAAGAGAGCGACAACACACGGGCTAAGGTTGATCTTTGCCACAGTTCACAGTCAAAAGAATTAAAGTTTGCTCCCTTGGAAACTGCCTGCATGTCTGTTTGTAAAGTTTATTGACTGTGTGCCTGGTTTTATTGTCACCCGCAGGATTTGAGCTTTTCCAATGAGAGATGCTTGTAGAATAAAAACAGAATTGCATCTTATTAAACGCATCGGTCGTGTTGAAAACAGAGGCACGTGGGGGCTGTCTGCTGTGCCTGAGCTGTGGATACCTAATCACTAACATCATTCTGCTCAAGTCAGATCTGTGTGATCGTAAATGAGACTTACAAACAAGACAAGATGTGTAAATGGCAGAAGCTGCACTAGACAGGATTTGTAAGTACAAATCCACCCATCTTATCAGGCTAAATCATTAAGTAGGGCTGCAATAGGGAAGAGCATCCCATCCCCCTAAGTTGAGACACCATTGATTTTGGTAGAAAATCTTCTCCACACACAGGAGGTGAAGAGCTTCAACAATGACCAACCGGGGTGACTGACCAACAATGGCTGAACCTCTTCACCAGCCATTAAGTAGAAGAAATTTAGATCTGAGTGTGCAGTTTACTGATGTCGCTTCACATGACATGGGATTTCAAGTCTTTCAAGCCTTCAAGTCTTTAGCAAATGCATACTAACCGATATCCCAGGAGCCGGGGCTCTCGATCTCTCTGCGGCCTATGAAGTACCAGACGCAGGCCATCCAGTGGGCCAGCAGGGCGAACATGGACATGAGCAGAGTCAGGACCACAGCGCTGTACTGGGAGTAGCGCTCCAGCTTCTGCAGCAGCCGCAGCAGCCGGAGCAGCCGGACCGTCTTCAACAGGTGGACCCCAAAGTACTGCACAGATAGAGACACACCATGCCGGTTCACACACACAGCCTCATTCAGCAGGCAAAACACAAAAATCTGTATTCAAAACATAGAGTTCCTTTCCAAAATGCCATCTAACCAAGAACATGTGATTACCTCAAGTTCATCATTCATTATCTCTAAGATATGAATGATCCAGTCTCCAAATATTGTCAACCAAGGACTTAAATTACCCTTGTTCAGTGATTCTCAACCTTTTTCATATCAAGGACCCCAAATTCAGTCCACATTAGAGCCACAGACCCCCATTTGATGAGATTTTGTCTCTCGGACCCAAATCTGAGAATATTTTTATTGTCAGATATGATTTTGTCCAGAACTCCATGACTGTCTGTATTGTAGGTAGAGAGATAACAGATGAACAACTATGATCAGAACAGTTATTCTTCTACATTCTCTAACTGTGTTAACTTCTTGTAAATGAAATAATGCTGAAGTTTAACAGTTCATTAGTTTGCTGGGGACCCCCTGGAACCCCCTCAAGGACCCCTGGTGGTCCCCGGACCCCACGTTGAGAACCACTGCCCTAGTTGACAGTACTTGACAGTAGGTGACACTTTTATTCAAGTGGTAGATATCTAATTTTGGAGCGGAACTCTTCATATGTGATCAAACATGTTTCAACTGCAAATTAGACTCAAATGAGTCTTAACACTCATTTGGCATGCATGTTACGTATAGTCATTTAACCCAGCAGTTGATCATCTTTCAGTATTCTGAGCATGGAAATACTGATGAATTAGACCCGCAGTATGTGCACTCATATCAGCTCGGTTTAGAAAGCTTGGCTCTGTGCCACTTGTTCGCCTGATGAATAGCAGTTTGGTTGAAATGTTGATCTAAAAAATCCACAAGGGAGGTTATGTTGTTAATGCATTCATTTTTCCCTTTCTCAAAGCTTGGCTCCTTGCCATCAGTCTGTTAGTGTGGAAAATGAATGCGGGAGATGGAGTATAGCACCACATTTCTTTCTCAGGTATTTTTAAAGGTGGGTAAAGTTGAATGTTTTGTTGCACATTATCTGCTGTCTTTGTTCACGCACATACACCTGTCCTGGGGTGTGGTAGTGAGGGGAATAGGGGTACTGAATACCCTCAACCTAAAGTGTCTGGAATAAAATACCTTTTGTGGTCCTTAAGTGTATAAATATATATAAATATTTTATACTTTTCTTTCACAGTGCTCTGGTTTTGAAACAGGGTTTGGTTGAAATCTACAAAACTGCAAACCAAAAAAAAAAACGTTCTCAAAAATATGATACAGCAACTTCTGTGTTGTGTTATCTGAAACAAACTGGAACAAGCAGGAATAAAACTTGCCTAGGTTTTTCCTGTGCAGACTAAAACAAAATTGTTCTCCCTAGACAGATTTGAACAGGGGACGACTGGTGAAAATGTGGTTATGACAGCCAATTAGTGCTATCAGGGTAGCGCCCAAAACCTATCATTTCAATTAGGGATAATTGATCAGCAAATGAATGTGTGGAGTTGTGTTTGATCTGTGGCTGGGAGGACACAGATGTTTGTCATAGATGGAATAATGTTGGTGTGGAGACCAGAACAAAGTGGAGGGGGGCCCAGAATTCCTAATAATTCCTAGCTGCGCCGCTGCATGTCCACACATGAACACACACACACACACACACACACAGGGAGACTCACCACGCTGACGTTGAAAGCGTAGAGCAGGTCAAAGGGCAGGGCGGCGATGAGGTCGACAAACAGCCAGGTGGTGACGTAGTGAACGCAGATGGAGCGGGCGTCGTACACCACCTGACCCGACGTGCTCACAAAGGTGGTTCGAAAGTTCAGCACTATGTCTGCAGAGTACAACAACAAAGCAAACAGCAGGAGTTACCAAGATGGTGGGACAGGTGTCACTGATGCTGCAGTAGGATGGACTATGGCCTCTCAGCATGATAGATTGCCACATTACTGATTGAGCTCATTCAAAAGCTTGAATTAGGCAAAGTATGGTTTTTCTACCAGAGGAGTGAGTTAAACCACCTTCTTCAGCTCTCTTACAGTGAAAGATCAGTTGTTGCAAACATGGATGCAGTGGTGAAATGTATTACTTCAAATATATGAACCAATGTTGCTAAACTGTGAGACTGTATTGTTCAGTTGATACTTAAAACCAGCCATTGCCTGTTGCTGGTTTTATTAGGACATAACTCTTTGGATACAATTCATTGCTGAAAGGCAGCTAATTAACAGAAATGAATTAACGAACATTGGAAGCCTGAGATGGTTCATCTGAATCCACCATTGTGGGCAGAGTGAAGATATTGATAAACAGGCGGGCCTATTAGTCGTAACAAATGGGCTATCGACTGACAGGAATCAGCCATTTAACTGCGGGTGGCTCGTATAATTTCATTGCACAAGTTTATTGATGAAGGGCTCGTATTCACTCCAATCCATTAAGGGAAATTGTCCATTGAAGAGCACTCACAGAAGTTTCCTACAGTTAGATGGACAAGACCGGGGACAAAGAGGCTTATTGTTTTCTAAGAAATGAGTTAACAATGAGATATAATGGTCTATTGTGAATGGCTCATATCCCTTCACTGCTGTGTTTGCATCATTAAAAACTCCAATTTAAACTTTTTTGATGAGCCTGTCAGATAGGGACTTACTGTATGCTGTTTGACTGACTTCCCATCAGAGGCTGATGGGCTATTAATGATGAACAAATAACCGATCATTACTATTAAGTCTCGTTAATTACTGTAGTTAGCCCCATTCTCCCTCAGCTAACATTACGCAGTGCCTGACTGCGGGCAAAATTGAAATTATGAAAGCACTTACAAAATAAATGTCAACAGGAGTCAATGGCTTGCATGTGTGCTGAGCTACGTGCCGGTGTGTGTTTATCATGGAAGGCAGTTAACTGGCTCTAGATTTAAACCATCTCATAGCTCCATAGCACCATGAAGATTAATAACACAATACGCTCTCTCACCTAACATAAACAGGATCTCTACGAGGATGTCACTGACGCTGGGCGGGTTCCGCGGGGCGGTACTGCTCCCCTCGTCCCGCCCCCCCACCACCGTGAAACACACGTTATAGGGCACGGTGACCGCCACGTAGAAGGTGGCCAGCAGGATCAGCCAATCCCAGCCCGCCTTGAAGGTTCCATAGTGGAGCAGGATGAAGCGCGACTTCTGAATGGCTGCTACCTTGTACTCCGGGATTGGAGGCTTCTCCCCGAACATGTTCTGGATTGGATGACAGGGATACAGATGTGTTAACACCACTCTCTCTTTCTCACTTTTTGTTCTTTCACTTTCTGCATTTCTTTCTCTCTCTGCAAGACATGCACACACACAAACACACACGCATACACACTGGAAGACAACCGAGCCGTCAGACTTTGCCACTAGGACAGTGTGTGACATGAGAAGAATCCAGTTCCATTCCAATCCAGTATCAATAGAATTAAACCCCGAGTGAAACTAACATAAACAGATAACAGATCTACTTGCACAAATGTACATTATCAGTGAATACATTACACGGAATACATTACACTTGTAGAATGCACTTAAGCATCACACGTACACACTTACACACTTACACACTTACAAACTGCATAGGTCTGCATGCCTGTTTTACTGCAGAGATCAGCTAAATGCAGAGCTGTTTTACCCCAAAGTCAAACAGGATTGTGCACACTCCCGGTGACCTTCACACCATCTGTCATTGTGTGTGCGAGTCACTGTACTGCAGCAGGCTTATGGTGCATGCACAAATGTGCATGGCTGGCCTGATCCTTTGACCCGGGTTCTGTGGACCTGCTGCCTGCTTCTTATGGACAGTATTGATCGGTGTACCTGAGCTAATAGCTTCCTCCTAATCCCCCTGATGAAATCTCAGCAACACAGTTTACAGTGATAATCCTATGATCACCGTCCCTGAGGGGGAAAGTGGTGTGTGTGTGTTGGTGTGGGGGGGTGTTGAAGCAGGGTGTAGGTATGTGTGTGTGTGTGCTTGTATGCGTGCTAGCAAGTGGCTGTGTGCATGTGTGTGCACATTTCATTCAGGGGTTAATTATTTGATTCTTCTCAGGTCACACACTGTCCTTGTGACAAGGTCTGATGGTCAAGCTGTCCTCTAGAGTGTGTGTGTGTGTGTGTGTGTGAAACAAGAATTCTATTACTTCAAATATATGCACCAACTGTAGTTCCTGACCTTTTAAGTTGATACCTGAGACTAGCCATTACCAGTTTACCGGTCTTTTCAGAATAGCGCCACATTGATTCAAATAGATAAACCGATGTAGATAAATATAGGTAAACTCACGTTGTTGATCTTGAGCTTGCTCTTGTCTTGTTTCTGCAGGTGTCCTGACAGGTGGTAGAGTACGGCTCGGCTGCGGCGCCGGTTGGCGTTGAAGCCTGGGGGGCGGGTGACCTGATGCACCTCCAGACCCGTCTCCTCATCTGGGGAAGAGGTAGGAACATGCCGGGCATCAGTCCAACCCACACCACAGGGTAGGAATATAAATCAAGATGTAACTGATCCTCTAAATGTTTCTCTCACTGGCCTCTTTCAGCATGGAGATATTACATTGTCAGCTATCCTTTATAGGTTCCACATACAGGTTGTATTGATATGGTCAGGCATAGGAAGGTCTTAAATTGTCATAAACTGTCTTAAAGAAAACCTGTCAGTGCAGCAACCTACAGTTTCAGATGGGTCAAACTTGTCTCTCAGTTGACTTGCAGGAGTCAGGATTAGTCAGAAGTCCCTATATGAGACTGCAAACTGCTCTGTAGAACTTGTGCAGCCTGATGTACTCATGCTGCGCAAGTTGTTGAGTAAATATTTGATCTGATATTGACCTGCTGTCTGCCTCCTCGGCCCTTCATTGACTAAACGCTGGTGTTCCTAATTTAGAATTGACTGTTACCTGAAAGCTTTCGGTCTGAATTGAGCTCCAAACCATTGAGCCAGGTTTTTTTTTCTTCAGTTTACACAATACTACTCTGGGCCAAGGTCCCCAAATCATCTCTGCGTTGCTATTTATAATGGAACAAAGAAGCATTTTATTTTCATTGCTTAGTTTGGGGAGCTGGCCTGTATCCTATTTTGAGCAGCTTGGATACATAGGCATGTTGCCTAAAAAACACTAAATCCATGTGTTTTTTTCATTTCAGCTGCTTCATGCAAACAGGCAAATGAAAAGATAGATGAAAAGACACGCTGGAGCATGCGATTAAGTCAAGTTTCTTTGCCTTTATAGAACAAACAGAGCCAATCATGAAGCATTTCATTCACGTCACCAGTTCTTTTGTGATTGAGTCGAAAATGGAGGATCAAATCAGGTCAGGTGAAGTAATCCTCGTGTCGACAAGAGAGGGAGGAGGACTTGGTTAAAACACAAACACGTCTATTGATCTGACAGAAGCCTCGGAGGGAGAGGATTAGGGGAGTCGTTGTCTATTAGGCCCTCCTCACCCAGACAGAGGATGTTTCCTCTTTCCCTCTGTGACCGCTTTACATTTCCTATTATGATTCTTCCTCTGTCCATGACACAAGGTCATGCTCGGCATATACCCGCCCCTTTAACTGAATTCACTTTCATTCGCGGCCGACAAATTTGATTTGTTCACCGCATCTAGGATGGATTTCAAATGGTTGGAAAACACACTGCTCTCTCTCTCTCTCTCTCTCTCTCTCTCTCTCTCTCTCTCTCTCTCTCTCTCTCTCTCTCTCTCTCTCTCTCTCTCTCTCTCTCTCTCTCTCTCTCTCTCTCTCTCTCTCTCTCTCTCTCTCTCTCTCTCTCTCTCTCTCTCTCTCTCTCTCTCTCTCTCTCTCTCTTTCGTCTGTTGGGTGGCCTAGCTGTTGTGTGAGTGGATGCTGGCACTCCCTGTATAAACCTCCCATAGAGAAATGTACTGCTGATCTACAGCGGAGGGTTATTCATGGGGCCGTCGTGGCTAACAGACATGGCACAGCTTGATCCATCTGTAAGGGTGGAGTGTATTTTCTGTGGGGAGGGTGAAAGAGTGGAGCATCTGCTTTGTTTTGACAGAGTTGTAGGCCGGGAGGCTTGTTAGAGGCGGTGCTGGTGCGTAGGGTTCGACGCACTTTGCTCCAGGGAGCTTTACACCAGGGGGAAACCAGGTACACAGCGGCAGGGAAGAGAAGAGTTTGTCTGCTGAATTACGTCCCAGAGCTGGCCGAGCTTTTTGGCACTGGTGGCGGCAAGTCCAGGTGGAGTTTACCTGTTACAAGCTGGTAACAAATGTAGCTCTTCTTATTGCTGTGTATGTGGGGGGGTGAATGGGATGCTGTGTTCTGTTAATGAGCAGGGGGGACTGGGCCTTACCAGTCACCTTTTATTTGGACAGTCCAACGCTGAATCTGAACTCACTATGAACTACTATAATGTGTCACTAAAAATTGGAGTTTCAGCTGATACAATAGTGTGAAACGTAGTCTATATTCAATGTGGGTTAGGCCTAATCTCAGGGTTGAGTTTAGGGTTAAAATGGGGTCAGGCTAAGGTCAGGGTTAGGGTTATATAGTCTGTAGAGATGCAGCAAATAGGCAAGTGACACTTTCTTGAACAACTAGTTTTTGTCACCTGATAGTATCAATATTGGAATATCCTAATAAAGAGTTAACTTTTGTATGTTGTGTGTTTTGTAGTATGAGTTTTTACTGAGTTGTATTGTTCCATAGAATCCAAATTCTCTCTCTCTCTCTGTTTGAAGGTTAGTTACAGTCATGTCTCTGTGATGAAAGTAGAAAGCTCTCTCTCTCTCTCTCTCTCTCTCTCTCTGACCAGGCACCATGCTGTGCCAAGTGCCAGGAGTGAGTCGTTCAGCCAGTCATCAGAGACTCGCGTGGGGAAACAGGCAGGTGAAATTTATTACAGTGGCCCTAAACTTCACCTTATGTCAACTCATCTCATCAAGAAAAATTGAGCCTTTCTTCTCCTTCATTTTCTCTTTGTTTGCCCACCCTGCTGTTATTTTTTTCTCCCTTTCTTCTCTTCCTTTCACATCTGAAGCTGGTCAAATTAACTGAATCTTGAATAGTCTGTTTGAAAGTCAGTTACAGTCATGTCTCTGTGATGAAAGTAGAAACTGTTCACGCTCTCCTTTCTTTCTCTGTCTCTGTCTGTCTCTCTCTCTCTCTCTCCCTCTCTCGCTTTCTCTCATACACACACACACAGACACCTCTCTCTGTAGCACATTATCTTCCCTTTTCTCTCCCTCTTAACTCTCCCTTCCTTCCCTTGTATTTTTGTTTATTTGTCCTCTGTCCCTTGTGGTGTGTACTGTGCTCCAATTCAGCTTGCTTGAGTCTAAAATGTAATAACTCATGTGGGTCTGTAAAACAGAAAGCAGACTTGAGTAATTTCGGCCATAAGGCGGTGAGATATTCGGTCAAATGGAAATGTCTGGCCAAGTGGGGGGGAATTGGGTTAAGTGATTTCAAACAGGTGCTCTCTCCCAGGAGGACGCACTGCGCAGAGCGACGCTGAAAGCTCATTTAAAAAAGAAAATCTAAAAATGTAAACACTCCACTTCATCATAGCCATCTTGATCATCCTGTTTCTCTCCCCTGCTCTTCTCCACAGGGTTTTCCATGTGAATACTGGAATTCAAACCAACTCTCAAGTACTCTGCTTATTTTGGAGTGAATTCAACCTGTGTTGGCAACTGGCCCGCAGCCATATTAACATCCCCAGCTCCTAAGGTAGTTGAATTGACTTCCTAGCCAAAGGCAAAATAAGCTTCTGTTCGAGGTGCACTGACCCGGCTTGGGGCTTTGCTTTATTTTTGGACAGTTAACTCTCCAAGTGCAGAAGGGAGGGTGCGCCACCTGTGGGTGGGTATGACCAAGACATGACGGAGACGTGTTTTTTTTTTAGGTCCCTTGATGCAAGTCCAAGTCTTACGTCTTTGGGCACAACTTTGAGTCTTATTTCTTGACTCATCCCCTTGAGTTTATTATTCATAACTGACCTGTGTCAGGTCCTTGCTCGGGGTCCCGGTCCTTCTTGTTGTCAGTGATGTCCTTGTGGGACACCAGGAAGAGAACCACCTCTCCCTTCTCATTCTTAATGGGCACAATGTCCAGGAGACACCAGAACTGGGTACCTGGAGGAAACACACACACAGTAGATAAATTGTTTCCACTGGGATGTACATCAAAATTACTGTGGGGTTGACTTAAATGCACACAAGCGCGCGCACACACACACACACACACACACACTCTCTTTCTCTCTCTCTCTCTCTCTCTCTCACTCACACACACGTACACACACTCTCACACACACACACACACCATTCCCCTCTGAATCATCTCTGGCAGTTGGTGGAAATGGAAAAGCCTACTGCGCTCTCTGCAGCAGTTACTCCAGGTCCCACACCTTACCTGGAGTCAAATTGCCGAAGCAATTTCAGATGCTCTAGTCCCAACATGCCCAACATCAGTGTGTGTTTGCTCTAGAAAATAATGAGCTTTCTGTAAGATTTACCAGTTACATTTACTGCACAGAGAAGACAGTTCTGCACATGAGAACACACAGCCTGGGGAGGCCTTCATTACATCTTCTATACAGAGAGTATCCATCATTGTCAATGAGGTCGTGTTCAGAGATAGTTTTTCTGGACAGTGGCCACATACTACATAAGTAGATTAGTTAAAAATAATATAAAGTTAGTTAACAACAAATTAGTTAATAAATGAATATAATAGACACAACTATATTATAATACTATTCTACTATACTAGAATACTATACTATACTCAAGAATACTAGACTAGACTAGTCTATACTAGAATAGAATAGAATAGAATAGAATAGAATAGAATAGAAACTGCAGAAAAGTGCATTGTAGCGGATGGACCTGGAGCTAACCAGCCATATACTCCCCCAGTAAAAATGCTAATGTTGAAATGCAATCCAACTAGTTGCTGTCATTTTCCATATGTGGGCCGTGGGCTAAGACATATGAACGCTCCTGCTGTAGAGGATTATTTCAATGACTCACAGTGTACGTTATACTCGGTGTACGTACATCAACATCTAGGGGGGTATGTGTGTGTGTCTGTGTGTGCGTGTGTGTTCTTGCGTGCCTCATGTGCTAGAACCAGGCGGTCAAGGGCCACAGCACTATGATTGGTTTCAGTTGTTGTATCTCGCGGCAGAGAGAGCGTTCCTTCATTGGATAAAAGCTTTTTCATAATTGAAGCTGGCTTGGTTTTTCTTTGGTCATTCAGGAAGCAGAGATGAGCATGCCGCTGTCAGCGGACCAAAGCAAAACAATAAAACCACAACCTGGAAGCTCAGCGACTGTGAAGCTGAACGCTAATTGGATCATTAGTTGCTATGCCACTTCTACGTGTTCACTTGGATCTCCTGCTCTTTCCATGGAAATGCATTCTCTTTTAATGAGAGTTGGGTTTTTTGTTTTTTTTGTCAAATGAGTCACTGCCATAGAGATAACTCCTACAGAACTGGAAAATTATACAAATTTGGTGCTATATGGTTGATAAACAGGGGAACACATAGACCAGCACCAGAGTTATCACAGCTAATCAGGTGCTTTGATGTGCTCAGCCTTCACTCAGACTCTGGCCGACTGAATTCATCCATTCTGAAACAGGGAGCAGCAGAGATTGACAGCTCATGTGGATGGTGCGCTGTATATTATTCCCCGGGTGAGTGACAGTTATGGGGAAACCAGGTTGAGGGCTCATGTGTAAATCTTTGTGATTTGCTGCATGTTGTGTGAAATACAGTCTGATAAGTTAGAGTCAAGTTTATTTTTTATTTATTTTATAGTATAGAGTCATCTACTACAACACTTTTGGACTTCAAATTAGGGACAAATAGTGAAATGGGTACTGTATGTATGTATGTATGTATGGAAAGTCAATGGATACAGTGGATAGATTTACTGTATGTATGCATGTATGCTTATATAACACTATAAGAATGGGTGGATGGACACATGGATGAGTAAATAGACTAATTGATTTCTGTTTCATCCTATCACTCCATCCTTCTATCACATGGATAATGTAACATCTTAAGTTCAAAAGGAGTCATCCATCTAACAGAGCTTCTCTACCTTTTCCAGCACCATTGATGGAGAAGAAAGGAATAGAGAAAATGATGTGTCTCTGTGAATCGCTGGTAGCTAACATCAGTCACGTAGAAACTGTTCGCCTTCACCAGTGGAGAGGGCGTCGTGATCCTGGCCCTCTCTCATGTGTAACCGTGTGACATTCAAGGACATTTGTGCCAGCAGCTGTAATGAGAGAACATCCAGCCTTTCAGCCCAGATGAAAAGCTGCGTCTTCCATAAGCTGCCCATACACTGGGATACCAGAGCCCCTTGGGAGGGGGTGGGGCAGGGGGAGGGGGTGGGGGGGGGTGGGCTCGACTGCAGGGAGCCGAGATTCTCTTTGAAGCTCCCCGAGTCCGTGCCTCAACTTTTAACAATACAGAAAACACGTTTACCTTCAACTGCAGATGAGATTCCCTCTGATTGCCTTGCCAGGGGAGCTGGTTGGCCCCGATCGCATTTGATAACAACACTTGACATGCGTCCGTTAAACCTGTTGTGTTCGTGAGGATATTGCTATGAAGAGTCCATATCTGCCAGTGCATGTACTGAATTTGAATTGATTCAGAGTCCTTACCAGAGACAGCACCATACATACCAACAACTGCTACTGCCTTAACACTGTTACATCGCATAAAAAGATACTGAATTAAAACAAGATGCTGGCACTCAACCTTCAAGTTCAAACATATCAACTTGGATCCACATGCAGTATGATGGTATTAATTACCAGCTGACGGGTAACTGAAACATTGTCACATTAGTCCATTAGTCTTTCCTCCAACAATCCCATCAAACAGTGCAGCTAAACCACTGTTAGGCTACATAAATGTATGTCATCAGGCTAAAACCAGTTGTCCTGGTCTCCTATTACTCACCTGTAATCTCTGGCCGGGTGGCTTTGTGGGCATTCATTACAGTACATACTGTTTCCTGCAATTCTGAGACTAAATCCCAGCAGGGGATTCATGCACGTAAATTATGCATCTTAACTGGTGGGAGGATTGTCTCAATAAAGACATCAGCTATATTGAGGTTGGATTTGTCCCTGTTTGACTGGAACACGATGGTAAACAATAGTGTCTGATTCAGCATGTTCTGCCTCTCCATGCATAACTATCAGGGGCATGTGAGGATACAAGCTGTTGATGGAAGGCTGTCATCAATATATATGGCTTTTTATTGCCTATTTCAACAGAGTGGAGCATGATGAACTGTAAACACATTTTTATTTCTTTCGCTCTGTACGCGTTTCTCTCAATCTTGCGATTAGCGGACTGACAGTATGTGCTTACCTTGCCTGCTTGTTTAAGCCGAAAGTATCGTATTAAATCCTGCTGATATGAATATATTATGAGTACGCACTCAATGGGTAAAATGCAATTTGAGAATTTTCTCTTAGCCCCAGGCTTTGGAGGGAAGAGCTGTGCTGACCTGACTAAGGAAACGGTGTATAAATGTGTTTATTCTTTTCCTTGTACCCCAAAGAACTGTAAAAATGCTAATGTGCGCTTATGGAGAGCCGATAAAAGCATGAAACAGCTTCTAATTTGTCATTTATGTGTATTTGTGGGAGACTGGCTCCCATAACCCTGCGCCGGTCTTTGTTATAGGTTTATATCTCAAACTAGCAGATGTGTGCCTCCCTCTGTCTTTCCCCTATCTATTTGTGACTCTCCGTCCTGCTCTCGGTTATTATTTGTGGATCAGGCCTTTGCCTCTTTCTCGACCTCCTCCCCCCTCACCCATCTTTGTCCCTGTCCTCATAAATCACAGCATTGATTTATTAATACACACTGGATCAATGGAGGATTTTCTTTTTCTGTTCTTCTGTAACAACTTTCTCCTTCCTCCGAGATTCCTCATCCTCCTGTTTCTCTCTCTCTCTCTCTTTCTCTCTCTCTCTCTCTCTCTCCTGCACACACTTGATCTCTCACCTCTTTCTTGAACTCGCTCCTTCTCCCACTCTATATTTTAAGCTCACATACACAATCACACATACGCATAACACACACACACACCACACCAACAGAAAACAGTCTCATGTTACTATCCTTTCAATTGATACATTCGCATAAAGTAGTGTGTATTTGTTTTTATAAATAGTGTTTTATAAAGTATGTTGTTGACTGCTCCACTGCTGGAACATGTGACTCAGTGGTATCTTGCCGAAACATGTAGGGCAGCCATACAAAAATAAAAGCTTTTTTAACTATTGCACACAAAAGAAGAGTGCCTTGGCTTCCTTCTTTCAAGTTTTCTCTCATCCCTGACTCCACTGTGCATCTTTTTTTTTGCAAGCAGACTTTCATGGATTGAATGAATTGGAGAAGCATAAAGCAAGGAAAGACTCTGGTATCCCCTTGCAACCTGCGTGTGACTGAATTGTATTGTATTGTATATTTTCATTGTCTAATTCATGAGTATCTTTTGAAAAAGAGGTCTTGATCTCAATGAGACTTAAATGAAGGATTAATGAAAACTGAAGTGAAGGCCATTCCTTTTCCCCACAATTGTCCCTAAACTTCAAGTTCAACTCAGTCATCTAGCATTGTAATCTGAGTCCAGACGCGCACATTTAGAATATTTATTTATGTCCACATAAATACAAGCATACAAAGGACATAAACACTATTAATGCAATCAGATATTGGGTCAGTCAGTTACATAAGTGCCTGATTGGCAGCCACATTGTTGCATACACACAGGATGAAAGCAGTGGCAGGTCGAGGGATAATAGACAGAATCCACTTCAAGGGTATAAAAAGCAACGCCTTCTCCATATTGAGCGGCTACCAATGATAGCAGATACTGAACAATACCTCGCTAACTGCTTGGCCCTTCTTTTAGGGAGACCAGCCATCTGAAGGCCCCTCACAACTAGCTTGTGCACATGACCCAGGCTGCCAAATATGAAAACTAAAAGTTTGCACTTGTAGCCTAGCTGTGAAATGGTCTGCTCCAGCTGTTGATATTTCAGCATCTTAGTTAGAAAGGCTTCCTCTAGGCTAGGCTAGGCCTAACCCTTAATGAAAACTGAAGTGAAGGCCATTCCTTTTCCCCACAATTGTCCCTAAACTTCAAGTTCAACTCAGTCATCTAGCATTGTAATCTGAGTCCAGACGCGCACACACACACGCACACACACACACGCACACACACACACACACCGACACCTCATGCCGTCTCACCTCCCTTCTTGTAGAAGACCAGCTCGGTCTTGAACTCCCTCCGGTCGTCCAGGGCTCCCTGGATTTGGGCCGTCAGCCGGTCGCTGGTTTCCGGGCCGTACAGGAAGTGACACGCGCAGCTCTTCTGCATGAGCTCGGCGCGGGCGTAGCCAGTGAGCTCGCAGAAGCCGTCCGAGCAGTAGACGATGGGGTAGAGTGACTGGACCTGGGCGTTACCCAGGACAAAGTTGCTGTCTATGGGAAGAGAGAGGGAGAGGAGAGAGTTATCATAATGACTGTTTAAGGTAAATGACAAAAATAATCGTTTGCTTTCACTTGATTTCCCAGGTCCAATATGTCCAATTTGTGACTATATATTCAGTCAGCATCGACCACCTCCAGTATGATGGATATGACGCCCTTAACCTGAATTGATTCTCATGCAACACTTTTGATCGGTTTTCACACATGCATGCATGAATATAGTACTAGTAGTAGTATTATCCTGGATTTCAATAGAGAGTTTTATTGTACCATGGTCTAAATGCTTGTCAGCCTGCCAAGAATAAACTTCCAGGGGAAACACTGAAAATGTGTAATTGTTTGGAATTTTTAGACATTGAAATTTTCAAATTGAAAGATATAGAACACTGGCACAAAATGTCCATTCCAAAAACGTATCAGCCTTCAAAAACCCATATTGGTAGAATTTGCAGCCATTTTTTTTTGGTAGATATTTTGCATTTGTCAATGAAAGCGCTCAGTTTATTTCTATCAGATATTTAAAATGGCGCACATGAAAAGCAGCCCCATTGTGAGCGAGGAGGGGGCCTGCAGACGGGACGGCTGGGAATTACAGAGACAAATCTGTGGCGGAGAAGTAACAAGAATTGATCGGGAAAGGTAAACACTGTCAACAGTCATGCCAGAGCGTTATGAGTTTTCATTAACCGATGCAGCCAATGGCACATCCGCCCTCCCTCAAGTAACAATGTTGTATACAGGCAGGGACATGCCCCGGCTCCATCGGCTGTTTATTCGCTTGATAAATACAGCTACGCTCTTGAGCTGTTGAGAATTGGAGATCGGTGTGTGTGTGTGTGTGTGTGTGAGTGCGCATGCATGCATACATACTGAGTGGAAAATGTTGTCTGCCGGTGGTGTATTCAATTAATGCCCTCAGCCATCTAGATGGGTGAAACATTCTAAAATGGACTATTTATTACTTTGTGCTCAGGCGTTCTCATTGATCCATCTATTCTGAGGGCCCTGGGGACCCCCTTGTTAAATATTTGATGGCGTAACGCTGATGGAGGTGTGTGTGTGTGTGTGTGTGTGTGTGTGTGTGTGTGTGTTACATGGGCTGCTTCGCTTTGAGTTCATTTGAGAGACGGCATAAAATGAAGTGTGGCGACAAGGAACTAATCAAATCACTGAGACAGGAACATGGGCAGGGCAGGATATGTGTTTGTGTGAGTGTGTGTGTGCAGTATGGGGGTCTCTATCCAAAAGAGGGTGTGTGTCTGCATACATGCGTGCATGTGTGTGTTTGCTTGGCTTTTGCATTTTAATCTGTACAGCACGTGTAGCTCTCTGACCAGCAGCAGTCAATCAGAGCAATCCATCTCATTAGTTAATTACTCCCCTGTCACACTCCTGCCCACTCTCTCTTTCCTATTCCTTCTCTCTCTCTCTCTCTCTCTCTCTCTCTCTCTCTGGGGGACAGGCAGAGATGGCTGGCGATGTAAACAAAAACAATGACTACACAAGTGAAGACCACCTTCCTGAGTATCCCTATTGGCTGTGAACATATGGCCCCATACTTCCTTCCTCTTTTCATATCCTATGGGAAGCAACTCTGATGTCATCAAGTACATATGCTGGGCTTACAGGACTAGTCAGGGAACATGAGGCCCTGGGGCCAAAGTCCCTGAATGCTTCAACAGGTGATTAGCAGTAATTCCACAACAAAAACGAAGCTATTACGCCGTTTGTCGAAGAAAAACAAATATACACAAACACACATACACAAGGACAGACACATACTGACATAGTTTCTCAGTATCGTCCTCGAAATAATTTCAAAATGTATTTTTACAGACTTGCTTTTATGTAATTGTTTTCAATCTTGCCCACTTTTAACCTTTGTTACTTATGTCTTTCATCTCATTTTTAACCACGTATTTTTTTTTCTTTTCAGCTTCTTTTCAGTTTTTCTTTTCAGCTATTGTTTTTTCCTATTTGATTTCTTCCTTTTATATTTGGCCATTCTTGGCTTTATGCCTTCCTGTAAAGCACATTGCAAACTCTGCAATGTGCTATGTAAATAAAGGTTATTATTATTATTTATTATTTACATGCTCTGACACACAAATGTGTGCACACACATAATGGCATGCACATGCACATTCTTAGACATGGATACACACACACACACACACACACACACACACACGCACACACTACTTAATAAATTATCAAGCAGTGCTTGTTAGCCTTTTTTTATTCTTCCTAGTCTTAGTTGCGTTGCCAGGATACATTTTTAAAAACAAAATAATTTTTTTTTTATTTACTTAACAAAAATAACAATACAACACAAAACACACAGAAATGACATAAAAAAAAACATAAACATGTAGAGACATCAGAAAAGAGAAGAAAAATACTGTAAACATAACAAATGTAAAACAAAGTATATTAACTAGACAGAATGGAGATCACAGCCCAGTTATGAAGAAAAAAGGTAGAGAAAGTCTGATATAAACAAATGCAGGTATAGTCATATAAGCTTATACATAAATAAAATGTATAAAGTTACATAAAAGAACAGAACATAATAAAGTATTATACACTCCATTTACAGTTTTTATAAATAAAGCCAATACAAAAGGCAAAAAAAAAAAAACAGGAAAAGAAGAATACAAAAACAGGACATATCAAAGCTCAAAATCCCATGCCTTTATAACTGATAGTTTTTCCCATTTACCAGTAAAAGCAAGTCCCTTACCTTTCCCTCTCATAATTAGCCTTTCCAACAAATAGTGATGTTTGAGGAAGGAAACAAATGAAGCCAATGATAACTGTTTATTTGGAGTATTAAATATGTAAAGTTTGCCAAGCAATACAATTGTATTCAATAAAGTATTTTGGTCATCATGAACTCCCCACATAATTGTGAGAGGGGACAAAGGCAAGAAAATGGCTTGTGAAAGTAACCAATCTGCCACCTGCTGCCAAAAGGATGCAACAAGTGGACAGTACCAAAATAAATGCATGGCATCCTCCTCCTCATCAGAGCAAAATCTACAAAAGCTTTCATCCATTATCTTCCACAACTTAATTCTCCTTGTAGGTAATATCTTATAAAACATTTTCAACTGAAAACCCCATAAATAGGTGGAAAAGGATGTGCTATAAAAGGAGTTAAAGATTCTAAACCAAGGAAGTGGCATATCAAACACATTTTCCCAGTATGATTGAAGATGGTATGGAATGGAAATAATGCTTTCAGAGCTCAGAGCAAAGTGACACACATCACGATTGATTGCCAGGATGCAGTTTCCATGTTCATCTTGCCCTGATGATTGCATTGATCGTCGCCCATGTCTGTTTCTCCTTCTCTTTCTCTCCCTTACTTTTTCTTTCACTCCCTCTCTCTTTCTCTCTCTCCCCCTCTTTCTCTCAGTAACGATTGCATTTGTTTAATAGAGATTCAAACGCGGCTCCGTTGATCGTTCATGTCTGTTCTGGCTCACTCTTGCTCCTTCTCTCTGTTATCTCTCGTCTCTGCCTGGATTCTCTGTTCAGGCGACAGTGGAGGTTTTAATGAGGATCTTATAGCTGTCCGTCAGCACAGTGGTGCTGTGTGTGTGTGTGTGTGTGTGTGTGTGTGTGTGTGTGTTCTTGTTCTGTCTTTGTGAGATCCGGTTTGAGTTTTAGGAGAGTTTGACCTGTGGAGAGAGGACATTTTTGTGAAGTGAAGACATTTTGGCCAGTTCTCTTCTTCAAGGGGCTAGTTTAGGTGTAGGATTTAGGTTTAGGGTTAGGGTTAGAATTAGGATTAGGTTTATGTTAGAGTAACGCTGGCAGTTTACGTGCTCATACCAACAAAAGAGAAAATTAAGCACCACATTGGCTTTGGCCTCAGTGTGCACAGACTTGCTGGCCGAACTGGTCAAATTCTTTGCACACCAGCCCCCAGTGTGTGATCCTCTCAAATTGGTCTAAAATATCACGTGATTGGTAGTGTTTCCATTTCCTTTTTCACGCCCCCACTGGTGTCAGTAAACAACCAATACAAAGCCACAGTAAGTATACACACACTTGTATGCGGCAACATGTTTGACTGCCGGTAGATTTCAGGCAAGTTTGCCTTCTTTGTAAGTGCTGACAGCTTAGGAGTTAAGGTTAGGA
>NC_136006.1:22032499-22067499 GCF_048128805.1 Centroberyx gerrardi | reverse complement strand
ATCTGGCAAACATGCCTGGAGGCACAGCAGCTGTACAGCCTTGATGAATAATCTAACACATTGGCCTGGCAACAACTCCAGACGATTATAGTGTTGGACACTGTGCTGGTTTGGTTGTGTGTTTGTGTGTATGTGTGTGTGTGTGTGTGTGTATGAGCGAGGGAGCAAGACCAAGGGGGTGCTTGAGGTGCTTGTATTGATTGGTCGGCTCCTCTGCTATTGGATTACCAGGGCTTGCCAACCAACCCATGATTGGATAATCCTTCTACCCCCCCATTTGTGATTGGATTACACAGCAGCTGGAAGGCTTGGGGTGAGTCAGAACACGCATACGCAAACAGACACTCAGACACACAGTGTGCTATGCAAGTTTGCAGACTCAGAGCCGTACTTTTTGGTTCCCTCACATGGCCTCACATGGGGTGGGGGGGGTGGGGGGGGGGGGGGGGGTGGGGGTGGGGGGGTGCAAAGGGACCAAAAAGTGGCCCAAAAAACATCTGTGAACTGCAGCCCATATATTCAAATCCAAATCATGTATTTTTCCCAGGGTGCCGTGGGCATTAACAGTCAAATTCAGTTCAGTCAGGTGTCAGGCACTTCAACCCTCTATACCTGGATGCTATCACGCTTCATTAGTTTACAGCAGTTGAGCAAATGATTTTCTACAAATTGTGTCTGTTGTTCACTGAGCAGTAACTACTTAATAAAAAGAAATAGAAGTAAAAGTTCTTGTGAAATTTTGACCTTAAATGAATCTTCACACGTCAGCTGAGAATTCAGAAATAACTATTGTGTTTACTCTATCTTTTACTCTTATCTTTTGGTATTCATGTCAACATCTGAGGAAAAATGCCCTTTGTATACTAATGGAAATACATATCTTAATACATATGTTACCTATCAAAAGGTTGGATGCTTGTGTGTATGCGTGGGGAATAGCAAAATTAGTACCCAGTGGTTTGTGGTTGCATGTATTCCCATCACTGCCAACCTGCAGCGCTGGAGAGAGAGATAGTGATTGGCCATGCAGAGAACACAACAGGGGTCGGACATACTGTAGAGACAGACAAAGATGGATAGACAGGAAGAGACAAAGAGGGAGGGCGATAACAGAGAGGAAAACAAGGCACATAAACAGACAGCAATGACAGCAAGAACAAAAACTAGTGAACAATGAAAGAATTAAAAAATCACATAAAGATTGCTACACAACACTGAAAGCGGGGTGAAACTGCACGTCGTATAATTAAATCCCGCCCCCCTCCAGTGACCTCGCTAACAATTTGGAAATTCACAAACAAGCCTAAATCGCTGATTAACTATGGAAAGCAAACTGAAAGAGGCACAGCTGTAGATCCCCATCCTGACTGCACACCTGAAACTCATTCAGATTGGCATTGTGATTGGTGGAGATACTCAATGCATCGTTTGTTTCAGCTGCAGTGCTTCAATATGTGAATGGAGTGTTTTTTTTTTGTCTGCAGGGCACTTTAACTCTTGAACATTGTTATGATTTGGGCAGCATTGTGGCATAGTGAGTAGGGAGACTGTTCCCTCCTTTCTGTGGTTGACCCTGACCTTTGACCTCTCTGTGGAGGAGGGCAAGCCAAAACAAAAAGGCTCTTTTGGAGAATCAGTAAAGTATCACATTATTCGATTAAAGCTGCAATAAGCAAATTTTTCAGACTACTATGGGGCGACAGAAACCGCAACACATTTGTAAATAACACACAGCAAAGCCACTCGCCCACTGGACTACAGAAGCCTACCAAGGACAAACATTGAAAAGCACCGTGCATAAAGACTAACAGCTAAGGTAGCTGTACCTATGGAGAAATGTCGCCGGTTACCAGTCTCGCTTTGCCAGATCTTTCTCCCGCTGAAGGTGTGGGAAGTGATGTAGGTAGCAAGTTTACTAGTTCAACAAGTTAACTCGTTTTCAGGAATGGGACGGGTTTTAAACAGCGAGGGAGACAAGCTAGTTTTAAAAAATTGGATAGCTCCTGGATGGTCCGGGAGGAGCTTCGTTCTGGATCAGAATTTGACAAAAAGAGAAAAAGAGATGAAAACAGCAACACAGCTGCTGCTGTGTGGATATTGATTTATATCATTATGTCTCAATGAAACCTCCACATAGCGCACAGTAGTGTCAGAATTGGTTCTAGGGTCTGATATCGCTTAGTGATATCGCTCACATGTATCAGGTGGAAACAGGCAATGGGCCCATCTGCTGACCTCAGTTCAGCTGAAATGGACCAGCAGAGAGGATGGTGACTGCCACTGCACATTACACAGGTGGGCTGATGTAGACCTTGCCAGCAGCACTGGAAAGGGACAACATTCATTTTAGCTATCCATCATATCACCAGGCAGCTCTCTGCCGCTCTCTCACACACACAAATACATACACACACACACACACACACACACACACATCTTCTCTCATCTTCTCTCACTCTTTTATTTTTTTGTCTTTCTTTTGATCTTTCACTTTCTCTGCTTTGTTCTCATTCTCCCTCCTCCCCTCCACCTCTCTGCTAACGTGCGGTGTGGTACAGCAGAGTGGTCTCATTCATACTAATCAAGCCTGGTACGTGAATGGACCACGATATGAAGCATGAATGGCTCCGTTGTGAAATTATCCCAGTGTGGATTAAGCTTGTGTTACTGTACAGTCCAACCAACACGTACTTGTGCACATACACACATATAAATGCCTCCACACACACCAATTCCCATGGAGGAGAACTCATCCATACGCACAAACACACATATATGCACCCAGACTTACATGGAAAGACTCATGGTTTGTTGATCTGAATGAATGGTTGAGGTTTACTTAGGCGTGTGTGTGTGTGTGTGTGTGTGTGTGTGTGTGTGTGTGTGTGTGTGTTTGACGGACTGTGGCTGGATGCTGCTAGTTATGGGCTGCCTGGTAATCAAAGCGCCTTTGAAGGGTCCCTGGGCAGCAGCTTTGAAAGGTGGAAAGGGTGGTGTGTGTGTGTGTGCGTGTGTGTGTGTGTATGTGCATCTCTCCACACAAGGTCTACTCATGCATGCGACTAATGCAGCTCTGAGTGTGTGTGTGTGTGTGTGTGTGTGTGTGTACAATTTGTGCTCAAATGTGTGTGTGTGTGTCTGTGCGTGTTTTCATATGTTTGCTTCCTCTGATGCCCTTTTGGGAGTGGAGCATTTTATAACTCCAGGACGCGTTCATTTTACTAACAAGGCAGATTAAGACAATGAAGAAGTAAACACCAGCGTCTTTGCTGTCATGTCTGTAAATACTGTAGTAGTCGTAGATTAAACCTAATCAAAGGAGGATTAATGGGAGCGTGCCGCACTTTAGGGAGCGGAGATGCAGCTGCGACTTGAGATGGCATCTGAATCAACAGACTTGAAGAGCATCAGAGAGAATATCAGCTCTCATGTGGGATTAATGCAACATTAAAGACACATGGGCCCTGACTTTGTCTTTGAGAAACATGCTTAAAGAGTGAGAGAGAGAGAGAGAGAGAGAGAGAGAGAGGCGGACAATAGATGGGGCAGGGAGGGCTACATACAGATTGGGTGGTAACACTTTATTTTCCAGATCCGCAATTTCCTAACACTTTCTTAGAAAGGAGTTGATATGTAACTGTTCATTTCTGTCCTGGAAAGAACCATAACATTATGTACTAATTATAGGGAAAATTTATGGAGTTGATAAGTACCTGGTAATTTTCAAGTAAGAACCATGAAATTATGTAGGAAATAGAAAACTTTGGGAGTGTTGCTAAGAGCAAAAAAAAAAGGTTTCCTGGAAAGAACTCCAAAATTGTAAACTAATTATAAGAGGCAGAGGTCAATTTTGTAACCCTAGTAATTATTCACTCATAAGGAAATTAGTTATTATATGTTGAATTATTTACTTATGAGCAGTAGCGGCTGCAGATAATTGTGGCTGGGGGAGCTAAGGGGGAGCTTAATTATTAACAGCAGGTGCTAACTTTTTTCTAAATAATATAAAAAATAATAATAACAATACAATAGACTAGGGTGTGAATTAGGCTATACTGCTATACAAGGAGGGCCACTGTTTTTCCATTGGGAGCCAAATCCCCAACCCAACATTATATGCATGCGTGTGCTTCAATGAGCTGAAGACTGACTGTATTTAGACCTATGCCTATTAGACTGTATATGATATAACACCGAGTCCAGTTAGACACAAGGCTATGCAGCTATGCACACTTTTAGACGGCAAATCAAGTGTTTATATAGCTAGAAATTACACAAAAGATTTAAAAATGAGCTATATCAGACAAATTAATCACTGTATTAGTCATGTAAACAAACAGTGCCACATACACAGGCACATCCATTCATCATACAGTATGTGCTATAGTAAAAAGCAATAGAACCATTCATATAGACAGCGCTACACAACAACCAGCCTACACAGACGGCACACCACTGACAGGACTGTACAGTGGACTGTGCTGGACAGCTAAAGTAGTTGCAAGGGCGGAGCAACTAAATCGAGCTCTGACTCGACTCATTGCCAATGGTCTAAAAGCAAGCAACTGAGGAAACTCAGGGGCGAATTCACAAAGAATGGATTGCGGCCGCTAATAGCACCATGAATTGTGTATCATTTGCAACCGCTATTTGCTCCGTCTCAAGGACCGATTCACAAAAGATATTGCGCTAATGATATGCCAGCGCAAACACGCCCATAACCTGTTGCAACTGAGTGCAATTTGCCCCTGTTTTGCGTCTGATTGCAATTATCAATGTGGCGAAGTATAAATGTTGCCTTAGAGAAAAATTAATTTTTTAGACCGCGAGCTGCAAGTCCTGACGGACGAGGTGCAGAGGCATTCCTCAAAACTTCAGGCAAGAAATTTAACCGGGACTGCGAGAAACCATATTTGGGATTTAATATCCCAGTCTGTCAGTGCTGTTGGTGTTTCCAAACGCACCTTCAGACTGCAAAAGAAGATGGCATGATTTGAAGCGGAGAACAAAGGAGAATGTAGGGGAGCTTTATTCATTTATTTTTCATGACACAATTGCATCCTGTCACTGCATCCTTTGTTTGTCATTGCATCTCACTGCATCCCAAAATAAACTAGAAGGGCACTCGGAGAGCGCAGACCTCCGCCAAGGCCAATCCAGTCTTCTATGATATGCAAATGTGCAAGCGCAACAAATATACGGATCCGCTCCAAAATTTAATGGGTTCTTCCTTGGCCCATGCTACACCCTTCCACCAAGTTTCATGAAAATTGGGCCAGTAGTTTTTCCGTAATCCTGCTGACAGACAAACAAACACACAAACAAACGCACCGAAAACAACCTCCTTGGCGGAGGTAATACTGTAAATGAGTTTGAGCGGGGCTGTCCATGGTGCTGAATCTTTAGGCCAAAATAAAGCCCACTGTGCTGACTGGTGAGATAAGTGAAAATATTTTCAGAGTAAGAAATTTAGTTGTATTGATTGTTTGGTTGTACTGATTTATTTGCTTTTGTTTGTGAAGCAATCTGTGTTAAAGTTCTATAGTAATAATAATAATAATGTCAAAATATCATTTACAGACTGTATTTACAGACAATTTTTTTTTAGGTCACACAAAGGTGGAATTGTTGCAGAGACATTTGCAAGGTCAATTCAATTCAATTCTCAGTTAAATCAACAAGTGATAAAGTCTGGGCGTGACACCCCTTATAAATGCGCTTCAGTTACCACCAACTCTCTGAAGACGCTAATAATTTCACTCTAACTGCGTGTGGCAATTAGTGCCGACCTTTGTGATTGGACTGTTTTTGCAATGAGGCTCATTTGCATAGAAAGGGGCCAATTTTGCACCAAATGTATGCATATTACCTAATTTAAATACGTGCAAATAGCACAGGAGCACCGAGACGCTATTTGCGTGGCAGCGCAGTTAGCGGGGCATTTCACCCTTTGCGAGTGCTTTGTGAATTACACGGTTTCTTTTTGTGTTATTTGCACAGGTTTAGCGTCAGCAATAGCTGCACAATCCTTTTGTGAATTCGCCCCTCACTGTGTAGATGCTACTGTTATGATTGGCCCACTCATTGCTGATAATAACTAGTCACTTAAAATCGACAACCAAAAAAATGTGTACTCTACTCACTAGTCACAGAAGAACGATCCGCCTGTTTTTGTGGTTCACAGCAAAGCGGTCAATCACACTGTCAATGTCCAATAGCTTCCATAGCTTGTTGATGCCAACATGCGTAACAGAAAGCTGCATCTGCCGTGACTTTGCTGAGAGCCAAATGGTCGAGTGGGGTACAACTTTAGTTGAGGACGCCTTGGTCCTTCACCTTGACTTAAATCCACGGGGCCAGTGGTGGGATTGCTTGCAGGGCTAGCATACAGGTTTCCCCCAGACTTTCATTTTCAGTTGGAGAATTTTCCTCAATCTCCGAGTCCGTCTCTAGGCTTCAGGTCCCTCTTCCCCCATCACCTTCCTCTTCCTCCGTAGCGATAACGTTATAGGCCTCACCACCTTGCCATTATCCATTTTTTTCACGTTCGCCGTCCTCCACCCTTCCTCATTTTAAAGAAATGACAAATCGGTCTTTCTTGACACACCACAGTCCACAGCTAAGCAACTTAATTGAGCACCTATAGCTAAATTATCCTAATCTCTTTGACTCTCACAACAAAACTCTCTCCGATATGTAATGAACAGAGCAACCCAGGGCCGGTGCGTCCATATAGGCGAACTAGGCAATTGCCTAGAGCGGCACTTTGGAAAGGCGGCAAAATGTGCCGCCTTGTGCCATATTAAAAAAATATTGGCCCATGGTTGGCCCACATTTTGCCGCCTTGCCAAAGTGCATATAGTCCATTGCTGAGGAATGTGTCAATCACGCTGCACCTGCAGCACACAGCCGCCTCCCTCCCCCGCCTCCTTTGCTGCGATGAAGGCCTGCCGTGTACACTTCTGAAAGGTAAGTTAAGCTTTATTTGCTCTCTAGTCGTTGTTTAAGTTGTGAATCTGCTGATGATATAATGTGCTTGCGCACATTTCATGTGTGTGTGTTTTACACACATGAGAAAGTGGTGTATAGGAGAGATTTGCACTATTTAGTTTGAGGAGCTGAAATTGGATTAGGCTATTTGGAAAATAGCTGTGCTGTCATGACTGCTGTAAAGAATTTGGAACCAGGTTATTGGAGTTATTATGCAGACCTGTTTGGTGCGTTATGTGTATATGGATCCGCAAAATGACCGCATATTGCGTCATGCATACTTTAATATTGTTGACACTTTGAGCACACTATAGCGTTGCACTAGACTATTTACGTTATGTGTATGGCATATATTGGCGTTTGTGTGTTGTTTCTGGTTTTTGCTTTGTGTGTATGGCATATTGGCCTTTGTGTGTTGTTGCTGGTATGGTACGTTGCAAATAGAGGGTCGGCATAATTGTTTTTCGCCTAGAGCGGCAGAAGTGCATGCGCCGGTGCCGGAGCAACCAATCACACCACACTCGCAGAGGTCAGTGGGATCTTTTTTTTTTTTTTGCAAAGAATAATAAACTTCTTATATTTTCATATAGAAATTAGCCTTGTTATATTCATTCTGTATCCTAAGTTTTATTTATTTTTTTCTCCAAAGAAAATTGCAGGGGGAGCTTAGGGGGAGCTTGGCTCCAGGGGCGGAAATCACGGGGGGGACAGGGGGGCCCGGACCCCCCCTTCCTGGGACTAACAGAGAGTTGTCCCCCTCAATATATCATTGTAAACATAACTATATAATTTTAAATAATATAATAATATGCATTGAAAGCACTTGTGATAATTATAGACGCAAAACAATGCGTTTTTAAGTTTCGAAAGATTGAGTCCCCCCCTCATATGCCTCACAGTAGTTTGGTCCACTGCCTACCTGCCTCCCCGAACCCCCACACACACACATTAGCCCTCGGTACGAGTGTGTGTGGAGGATCTCTGGAAGTGTGTCAGTGGTGGCTGACCTCCAGTAAGTAGCTACTTTGCAAAGGTTAACTTAAAACAAAGGATGTGTCAGACATTTTTCTTTACTTCTACCACTCAATAGAATAAAACACATTCACAATTGTAATCAGACTACATTTTGTTCCGTTACCTCGCGGTTGAATCTCGTGCGTCAGCGTGTTGGTACGGAGCCGCGTCTCCTAATGCATGTATGTGTATGGAGGCAGGAGGTCTGTCCACAATTAAAATCATCATAACTCACTGAATTTTCGACCGATTTTCAAGCGGTTTGGTTTGTTACAAATGCCAGACATGTATTTATGATACAGGATACTTGGTTAAATTAAAATGCGGGATTTCATACCAAAATACTTTATCTTTTGTAGATGGTAACAGTAATATTTCTATAATATAATATTTAAGATTAACTTACCCTATGTAATTAGGTTCTAAGTATATTATTTTTTTCTTACTGCATGTAAAATGGCTGCCACTATGTTATTTTGTTCATAATTTTGGAAATAAATGAAGACTTAATTAATAAAAAAGACATAATTACAACAAACATTATGTTAAAATATAAGTAAGTTTCTGGCAGGCTTCATAGCGTTCTGGACTTTTACACATTGACAGCAAAACATTAGAGATCTGCTTTTTCGGGAAAACTAAATCTAATTAGGCATATATTAGCTTTAGTTTAGTTAATGGGTGTTGCATCTCACCTACTACTGTAAATAACCTGCATGCTGTGTGTGTGTGTGTGTGTGTGTGTGTGTGTGTGTCTATTTGTCAGCCAGCCAGGTCAGTTAAAATGGCAGAGAAAAGAAAAACAGACATCCGATCATTTTTCAGTGCACCGAAACGCCAAGTAGAAAGACCCCAGTAATATCAAAGGCAATTTGATAAAATCTTCATAAGAAAGGAATGAAGTGCTTATGGAAATGTTTCATAATGGACCTCTATATACATTTAATACAACAGTACTTTTGGCGGCACCTTTGGTGTCCCCTTCAGGAATTGCTCTTGAGAAATTTTTCTGTTTATTGTCCCCCCCAACAGTGAAATGAAATATCCGCCCTTGCTTGGCTCATTCCAGGGGTAGCTCAAGTGCCAGAGAATGGCATTATTCCAGCATCCTCAGACTGAGCTCCGTAGTGAATGGCGGTGCTGTTGACTGGCCTCTAGCTAGCATCGTTCCACCAGGCCGGTTTTCATCTGACTGATAGATGAACTAATAGGGAGAAATAAGGCTATCCTCTCTTCCTCTCGCTCTCTTCTCCTTCCTCCATCTCTCTGCCCGCTCCCTCTCTCCCTCTCTCCCTCTCTCCCTCCTCTGAACAGTAAGGCTGAACTGAGAGGGACAGACACTGAAACATAATCTCCGACACCAAATGAACACCAGCTATGGGGCATATTTGACATTCAACAGACTTCGATTTGAGAACTTTGAGAAACAAGGGAAAGAAAATCTCCCAACCAAATCATGAGCTCTGGTAAAAGGAGTTCAAATAAAATTGTAAAACAATTCTGTGGCTGCTACATTATTGAAAACATTTTTCATGGCAACTTGACTAATTATTTAGTTTGCTGGAGAAATGTTGAGAATAAAATTTCAAATTGAGAAAGACTTTGCAACCAATGAACAAGATGCAAAAATGAATTTAAACATCTCAGCCTGCAGTGATCGGCATGTGATTGACTGTGATCAGCAGTCATCTGAATACTTCACAAGCATACTGGCTTGATATGGAAAGACTGACAATGTGTGCTGCCCCAGTCTTCCCCAAGAGCTTCATATAGGCGGACTGAAGGCCAGGCAGAGTGGAAATATCCTCTGCTTCCCGTGTAAAAGCTTGTGAGGAAGAGGACAGTGGGGCTGCTGAAGAGAAGCTGTTTTCTCTGTGAATTCCCTAGCACAGAGAGAGAGAGGGAGAGAAAAACAGAGCGAGAGGCTGCTAGACAATAACACAGAAAGAGAAGGAGAGGTAAAGAGTGATAGTCAATCAGAAAAGCAGGACCACCCACAGATTATCTAGCTATTTGTCTCTTGGATGTGCCAGACAGTGCTGTAGACTCAGTTTAATTACCTCTGCAGAGAAGGTTAGGTTTTCGCCTGTTAGTCTCTGCCTGTCTGTCAGCAGGATATCTCAGAAACTTATGAATGGATTTCCATGAAATCTGGTGGACAGATAGGCATTGGGCCATGGAACAATTAGATTTTGGTGGTGATCCGGATCTGGGATTTCCACCATTAGACCATTATCATTTTTTAGCCGTAACTATGAAACTAACGGCTATAGACACTTGATTCCAAATCCTAAGGGTGTGTCTGCACGGTCAAGAAATCAGTTTAGATAGATAGATTCATTTGACAATATTAAAAAGAGACTGCATTCATACAGTGCTTGTATACAGCTAGAATTGTCAAGGATAAAATACACAATAAACCCAATGGCTCACCTGAATACTTAACAGGAAAAATAACTAATAGAAAATAAGAAAAAAACAAATAGACTTCAAATTTAAGTGATGGAATGATGGAAGGAAGGAATGATGTCTTTGGGTGTAACAGCAAGTTGGAAAATTGTTCAGCATTAGCAAAGGTTTGTTTATTTCAAAATGTTCAATGTCAAAAGTGTCTATTTTTGCCTTTCCACATGACAAAAGGCAACCACTTTTATTCTTTTTTTAAGGTTGATGATGTAAAGAGGGTGAAAGAGGGAATAAGAGGATATTTTAAGATAAAAGTAACTGCGTATCAATCCATCATCTGCTCTGCTCAGCCATGTGATAAGGGTCTCCACCTGGACCCTTTGCATTTATGTGTGTGTGCTTGTCTGTGTGTGTGTGTGGGGGGGGGGGTGGGGGGTGGGTGGGGGGGAATGATGGTGTTCTGTCCCTAGGGATAGAGGGAGTGACTGATCCCTAGTTGAACTCTTTGACCTCACGCTGACCCTCTTCATCACGCTGACCCTCTTCATCGCACAGACCCTCTTCATAAGGCTCATGGTTCACTGCTCAAGGGGATACTAGATGTCATAGTGTGTGTGTGTGTGTGTGTGTCTGCATGCACGGGTATATCCCATGCGCCTATACTGTATGCATGTGTGTATGTGTATGTATGGAAAAGGGATGCATGGTGCCTCATACTCTAAGGACTGACAGTGCTGAAGTCCCAGGAGAAACCGACTGTAGAGACAGAGGATATTCCACTGATGATGCAGGTAAATGGGACAGAGAACAGCTTGGACGTATTCAGATACTTTAAAAGTCAATCTCATTTTACGCATTCTGCCATCACTCTTGTCCACAGATTTTAATTATCCAATGAATGAGCAAATGATCCAGGGATCAAACCCGCCCCGTTTCTGTCACTCTAACCGCTAACTGACCCCGCCTTCCCTTTTGTGAGATGATCGCAAATCTAGCAGGTGAAAGCCAAGCCTTCGACACACTGAAGCCAATCTTAGTCATGTCAGATTCATATTTATGAGGGGAGAGGAATGTTGAGTACTTTTTATTTTCAACCACAGCCCCTAGAGGCCCATAAGAGAGGGGGTGGAGACAGACAGATGGATTAGGAGATGGCACAATTTGTAGCATGGCCTGTGAACATACATACAAAATGCTGGTTTTAAGCATTTGTGCCTATTAGATGGAACGAGAAGTAGGTCTGGAGCTCATAGTTAAGTGGTGCCAGATGGTCGGCACTAATACATCCATAGATGAACACACCTCTACTCATATGGTGTACGCTAAGTAGCTATGGAATTTACTAGGAAATATATAGTTCATGTATGGGGAACCACGTTAAAGCCTTACAGGCATGAGATATATATTAAGCTCCTCGCCCCCTGTTTGACACACACACACACGCACACACACACAAATACACGATGATGACACATGGTCCCAGCACCCTCCAAGGCAAACACCCCATCATCCTCCTCTTCCTCCTCTTCTCAGTCTGTATGACAGGAGGGGCAATAAATAGCAAACTAAATATGTTGCTGTCATAGTCGTCTCCCTCTGGCACAGTGCAGTGTGTGAGTCTGTATGTGTGTGTGTGTGTGTGTATTTGTTTGTGTGTACGTGTGTACATATGTGTAGGTTGACATCATGGGATGCTCGTCTGACTGCACATACCAACTCCCACCTCATACAGAATATATGAATAGAGAGAGAGAGAGAGAGAGAAAAGTCTTGTGTTTCATCTCGTCTTATCTCGCCATAGTGAGTAAACACAGATGCACAGAACACGCTCGATACCGCTGATAGCACACGCTTCAGTTATGTCATGATCGGCATTATGTAGATAAGATATGCGTGCACAAACACACATTCAAACACACATGCACACTCACTCTGAGCGTGACCTGTGTGTGTGTGTGCTGCTGTGAGAGAGGCTGAACATTGGTGGGCAATTAAAACACTGGGGACGGAGACATGGAGCGAACCAGCTTTGTGACAGCTGACAGAATGTGTGTGTGTGTGTGTGTGTGTCGCTGTGTAGGTGTGTGTGTGTGTGTGTGTGTGCGTTCTGTTCTCTGCCAGCAGCTCTGTGTCCCCGAGATACCGGGCAATGTTGCCAGGCGACAGGTACCAATTGTGTTTCGTTTCCGCGGAGACAGTAGGGCGGGTGGGGCTTTGATGAGGAGTACACAGTGTCTCTGACTCCCTCACACACATGTACACACACACACACACACACACACACCCACCAAATGTATTGTACTATGAACTAAATCAGAGTGTTTGCAGCTGTATAATTGAATAGAGCGCAATGTCCTCAATAACACTGTAATTCCTGGTCACAGAACTTGTAAGAGCTGACATATGAGATAAGGAGACAACCACCAACCACACACACACACACACACACACACACACACGCACACACACACACAGCAGCTGCAGTGAAAGTGCCAGTAGAAGAGTCGCTGAAGCAGCAGTTCACTCTGAGTTCACATAATAAATTCTAAGAGCAGGTCAGAGGCTGCGGCTTCACAATCTTTTGATACACAGAAAACTCCTTAAGCCCTAAACCAAAAAGAATCACTTAAATCATAAGGCCTCCTCTGGAAAATTCAATTGGCCATTTGTTGGACAGACAAGCCTGACAGCGTGTAAGTACAGCCTCGCAGGTAGCTGTGATAGAGCACTTTGCCTTTCAAGAGGTAATGCGAATCAATAGCAGTCTGTGTACAAATATTCAGAAAAATTCCCATTCACTGTAACAATGATCGTCTATTTCAGGGCCTGTCTAGACTGTCTTGCTCAGCCCACAATCACATGATTATTCCCCTGCAGCCGACTCATATTTGGCTCTCTATGTTCCGGCTCTTTGTCTTTCACCATCCTTCCATCTAAATTGCAGTGCTATTCATTTACTTTAGTTTAGTTTACTCGTGAGCACATTCTATTATGCAAATGAAAGAATGGAATAATGTGATAAAGTGGCATGCAGTGGCATCCAGTAAAGCCAAAAGTCAGAGAATAAGACTATTTCAAAGACCATTTAAATTAGAAAAATGGAGTAGATCAGCACAGTGACTGCACTGTACCAGTAATGTCCATCTCTAAGTGGAAAATAACAGGCACTATTTATTGTCTGAACATGGCTGAGCTAAATACCACATGCTCATTAGCAGCTGGGGACGAATCTAATGTGAAAGATTTGATAACACTCACTCTGTTATATTCTCATTTAGTGCCTTTCTCCTACAGTTCATTACAGTCAGCTATTTCCCTGGCCATTAAAATGATAAGGAAGCAATAATGATGATAATATTAGTGGAGTTACTTGGGTTAAATTATAGAATTAGCATACAGAGCATAATGTGGGAGGAGCTGGCCAAATCAGGACAAAGGGCCTCTAGGAATATTGGCTTTGTGTGCATCATGTATAAGTGGAGGTCCACATCTGGCCAGTTGTGCAAAGGTCAAAGTTTGATGTGACCTTTTCTGTTCTTCTTTTCCATTAAACCTCTGGGGATGACTGCATGTTTCAACAGATGTACAGTTTATAAAAGTAAAAGTCATTTGGAGACCTGAGAATTGTAAAACATAACTTAAGTATTCTCGAATGTAATAGTTGTTACTATGAGATGCAAGTTCTCCAGAGAGTTACTACAGCTCACACTGACTGTGAGTGGGAAAAAACCAACATCTGAAAAATCCATCTTATCCTCATTATTTTAAGGCTCTGGGTTTAAACGCGCTCATTTCATTTCTTCACACGGCACAAATATTGAAGGAATCAGCGTGTTGTTTTGTTACCTCCTATCTGTCCAGGTCAGCCTGGGTCCTGTCTCTCTCTCTGTGTCTCTGTGCGTCACTCCCCTCTTCCGGTCGCTTCACTGGCTTCCCATCTCTGCACGCATCAAATTCAAGACACTGGTACTCGCCTACAGGGCAGTACATCAGACTGCCCCTCCCTATCTGCAATCTATGGTCAGGTTCCAAACCTCGCCTCGTTCCCTCCGCTCCTCCACCCTTGCAGGTCGCCTCGCCCCTCCATCTCTACGTGGGCTCAGAAGTCGCTCATCCCGGTCGCGACTCTTCTCATCCCTGGCACCACAATGGTGGAACGAGCTCCCCCCTTCTGTCAGAACGGCCGAATCACTGCCCATCTTTCGGCGGAGACTAAAGACACATCTCTTCAGGTTACACTTGGACTCTTCTTGAACTAACCTATCTTCTACCCTTCTTAAACTTAAAAAAAAAAAAATAATAATTTACCGTATTCAACGAATGCTACTTATTCCTATTAAAAGTCTTAGCTGATGAAGACTGTGATGCACAGTTGGTTTTACTACTGTTGACAAAATGTACTTATTGTAAGTCGCTTTGGACAAAAGCGTCTGCTAATGTCATGTAATGTGTCTCTCTCTTCCCCTGTGGTCGAGGAAATAGGGGTGACAGTTGGTGACAGACAGAGACCCGCTGTGGGGCATGGAGAGGTTGGAGCACCATTGTGTCTGTGTGTGTGTCTGTGGGTGCACAGTTCAATACTTCTTCAATCCAATTCAGTATTGGATGATTGGAAACAAGTTTGGTTTTAATGAATATACTACCAGCTATTGTTGTGGAGTTCAGTCTGGGATTGAAGTCTATCAGCAAATAGACTCTAGTTAGGGAGAGTCACCTCACAAGACCCTGGGAAAACACATAAAAATGCAAGGAGCTGAGGGAAAATGAGAACACTCTCCCTCTCTCACACAAACACACACACACACACACACAAACAGACAGACAGAGTAATCAGCAAGTCTTTCCAACCTTCTTTAATCATGAATCTTGGAATAGAACTAATAATCAAGCTCTCTTTCCTCAGAGGCTTTAGACACTGGCTATTAGTGTGTGTGTGTGTGTGTGTGAGCCCACACAAGCACATCAGCTCAAATGCGTGTGGCCTGTACAGGCCCGTACCAGGATGTCACAGGTACAGCAAGAAGAATGAGTCAATAGCACCTGCAAACACTCCACTCTCCACATCCACTATCTTCTCTACATACCCTGGCCCTGGTCCAATCACAACATTAATAGCTCATTAGGAAGTAGTCGAGCTGTAAAAGGAAGTTGATCATTAACCCCACGAGCTGGGCATACCACTGTCGCCATAGTAACCTGGCTCCCCAGGCTGAGCGGTGGCCAGGGTCAAGCTCCCGTCTGGCCGAAGCATAGGAGATGGTCATAATACTGTCAAATAAATTTCAGTGCCTGGAGTTGAGTGTGTTTGGAGCGTCCAACGTTTTGATCCCTTGTAACAGAAGATCTTCTACTTCTGGAATTGGCCTGCTTTATTCTCAGCACACAAGATCAGTCCTAGATAAATAAAAGATGATTTTTTGTTGTTGTTTTTTTGTTTGCTGGATAGATTTTGAGATACAATTTACGGTCATGATAGCCCGCAGTGGCAATTTATGATCCCAACAGACTGTCCATTCTTCACCGACTGCGAGAGAAGCCAGAAGCCCAGAAGCAGAGAAACGAGGCCACATCAAACAAGTTTGTCCGAGATCGACGGGAGGCAGAATGAAAAGCACTGAGAGAAACAAAGAGAGGATGAGAGAGAGAGAGAGAGAGAGAGAGAGAGAAATGCAACAATACCTTTATTTACCTCAACATGAAGGGGAAAAAGGAGGAAAACGTGACTCAGACTCGTTAATAAAACACACACACACATCAAAGTTATCGGGCCAATTCCCTGTGGATTCGTCTCCACTAAAATATTAATAACTGAGTGGAGCAGCGCTTACTGAGCGGCCTATCAAAAACAACATATTATACAGCGACGCATCAATGTTATCAGCCAGTCCCCCCAAGCAAGATACAGTAGCTGAAGCAATAAGAGGCGCAGCGCTGTGGGTTAGTTTTGGGACGCTCGGCCGTGACAGATATATTGAACACGGCGCGGTGATTTCCTGCCGTAATTCACTGATGAAAAACACAATTAGAGAAAACGCTTATGGGGCGCCGCGGAGAGAAACTCAGGAGAGGTAATAAAGATCTTCGGAGGGAAAGAGAGAGAGAGAGAGAAAGAGTAATAGAGAGAGAGATAGAGATAGACTGTGTGTGTCAGTGTTTGTTTGCATGCAACTGTGAGAGAAATTGGCTTGAAATGTGATCAGAGTGCCGGCACTAAGAGAACCATCAGCAATTGATTTTCAGGAATTCTGAGCATGAGGGTCAATCTGGACTCATTTGGGTGTGTGTGTGTGTGTGTGTGTGTGTGTGTGTGTGTGTGTGTGTGTGCATGGGGTGTGTGTGTGGGTGTGTATTCAGTGAAGGGGAGAATATGAGTCTGCGTGGGCTCCTGTCTGTCACAGTTCAGCCCCAGTCTCCAGCCAAGCCAAAGCTCGTCAGACTTAATAAGCCATAAAAAAAAGCAACTCACCAGATCATAAAAATTTAATCGTTTCTCAGCGTCTGCACTTCCATTACTGATATAATTGACTGAATCAAAGTGGGGATTTTGCCATTTCTGTGGAGAGTGATCAGAATATAGAATTATTTGTGCGGAATGTAAGAGCAGAGAGAAACAAGCCAGAGAGAGAGAGAGAGAGAGCACAAGAAGAACAAGAGAGCGAGAGAGCGAGTGTTGGACAACAACACTTCAGACTTTCTCATTGGCACCTGCTCAGGGATCTGAAAGAAATAAGGAATGTGTTAAATACACCCGCTGTTACACACACACACACACACACAGCCCAGTCACCAGCGTGCCTGCCTTAGAGCGCTGTCTAGCCTTATTCTGGCAGGAAAGACAAGGCTTTTATTTATCGCTGGGTCCCTTATTGAGTGCTAAGATAAAGTATACTCTCTTCTGTCTCATTTATCGAGTGCAAACAGGGCAGTGATTGCTCAGAGCGAGGCTGTAGTACAGTACGAGGCTGGCGGGATCACTGCAACACAGCAAAAGTGGCCTCTCAAATAAGCTGAAGTGCCACAATTGCAACTCTGCTGCTCGTATATTGTATTCTATCCATACGCTGTGAAAATGCACCCGAAGCCGAATTTTCTTTCTTTGAACTTAGACGGCGGCACTTGATATGTTAACTGAAGGAGGACTTGACTTTCAGAGAGACGCCAAAAACTGACTCTGTAGAGAAGATTGACTGATTGCTAATATCTCTTCTAGGTACTTTATAGGACAGTTCCAGTGTGACTGGAGAATTTTGCTCATTTTTGACGTTTTTCCCATCCTTTTAATGTTAATTTTGACTGTTTTTACATGCATTCGCCATGATTAAAGATATTTTTCAGTTTTGCCATGTCTCTCAGGCTCATTCACTCCCATTCAATTCCAAACAGCATAGAAAACAACTCCGGAGACTATGCACAAGAAGCCAACAATCGTGTTTTGCAAAGTTACATCAGAACGTTAATATCACTTTTACATTTTGAAAGAAGTTCCGTTCACGTTTCATATTAATGCGCGCATTCGGGAACAGCGTTCTCTTTTCTGTTCTGTTCTCTGTATGGTGTTTAATTAGTCTCACAACCCGCGCACATAAAAACCAGGCTCGCGCACGTGATACGAGCGCACAGAACAGTATCCGCGAGCGGAAAAGCATCCTCGCGAGGGAGCATTTCTGCTCCGCGTGCACAAATGCGGTCCCGCCTAACCAATCAGAGGCAGAGTAGGGGCGGGTCTTCCAGAAAATGGGGTAGGAAAAAAAATAATGCGTCTATGACCCCTTTTTTGGCGGCAGAATCATCAAGAAGAAGATGTCGGAGAAAAAAGAGGTAAAGTGAGGAACAGCCACATCACAAATAGCCTATGTTACATTTTGGTTTTGCACGATTTACTTGTGTTAAGGGCATTGTAGATGAATGGGAAATTAAAGCTTGATTTTGCACAATTACGGCTTAAAATTGCCACCCTCTTCTGTACTGGGAGTGACTCGTAATATTTAGACAGTTTGGTTCAAACTCTGAAAAGCAACTAAGACGAGGGAAAAATAGCAAATATCGCATAACGTGATAAAAGCATTGGGAAAGGATCTAGAGTGATGTAAAAGTGGGGAAATGAAAGAGTGCGAGGAAAACAGAAGAAAATGCCAAACACAGTTCTGACGGAGAGGGACAAGGAGAGAGCACTCAGTGATTTGTCTATGTTTTTTCATTCTCAGCCTCTTCTTTGCACACTTAAAGGTCATTTCCCCTTACTTTCCCTGTCCGGCCTGCTTCTCTCACTTCCCCAAAACAACACTCTGTGTCACTGTCAGCTCTCTCTGTTGAAAGTGAATACAGCCTTTAGCAGCGGCGCGACGGTAGAGTTGCAGGTTGGCATGCTGCTGACAAGACGCTTTGCAGAACCAGATCGCTCAGAAGTTACAGCGCTTGAACGGAAACTTTTTCCACTGTAGCTCTGTCAGTGCGATGGCAGCAGATTGCAGTATTGTGCAGGGCTCATATTTGCTGTGGCAAGCCTCTCTGGGGTAGAAATACTGGAATGGACAAGGATGTTTCCTGAAATTTTAAAGGGGAAATTGAGTAGAAATACTACTCTAGAATGGTTCGTTCCTATACCTCAAACTTTCTGTGCTGTGCCCTGATGGAAACAGGGTGTGTAAAGGTGGAGCGCCTTAAAAAACTTGAGCTGTGTTGGTGGACGTTCAAAGGAAGGTCACACTATAGCGGAGAAAAAAACCCTCTGACCTTTACATCAATGTCTGTCGATGATTCTGGCCCTCTGATGTAGAGATAGAGAAAATAGACACACAGCACAAGTAAGGGTCAAGCTGACAGACGGACACACAGACACACACTGTTAGAGAGCAGAGTGCAGCCTGCACCCAAGAATTTAGGAGTTAACCCTTGAGCAACAGACTAAAAAACTGATTCAGAAATGTTTTATACATGAATGTTTTATGAACTTCATCCAGAGATCCCAATAAGATTTTCTTCATACAATGTAGATGAGCACATGTTCCGCCATTTATCATTCAGCAACCAAGATTCTGGCCTACCGAAAAAAGTCTGTCAGCTTCCATGGATTATATCTGAGTCACTATAAACACCAAGCTGCATAGCAGTGATGCCCAGTTTTGCATAATGCTGGATCTGGTCCTCCATGAGTGCAACCAACAGAGACACAATGATGAGTATTGGAGTCTCCCTCCGTGCCACTTCCTTCGCTACCAACCGAGCTAGCCGAATCCGGTAGGAAGTAGAACGAAAACAAAAAGGTATGCCTTCACTGTAGTTATTTGTTCTTCTTTAAATGCATTTACCCTCAACAGAAGATATAGCTTCATCAACACAGCCAGCGCTGCTACTCCATCGCCGCCATTGTTGTTTACAGTTCTGCTGTGTCGCAGTGTGATAAACTTGTGAGATTTGTCACTGAGACACTTCTACATGCTTTTACAAGTGGTCTTGACTGCTGTAATGCCCTGCTCTCCTGTTTCAACTGATAAGCCACGGCATGGCTGCTAGATTAGATAGATCATTGATGAAGACTAAACACACGTCACAGGACCATACTACCTTTATTTTAAAGTGATAATCCACAACATTTTCACATAAATAAATGCCAGTTTTGCCACCCTCTATTGTGGATTGATAAAACACAATAGTGATTCAGTCTATACCCAGTTCATGAAGTCCATTTACATTCACAGTTTGACATTTCCAGCAGCGGTAACAGTAGTTTATTTGGAATAAATAGAAGAAGAACTGGGTAGAAACTCAAACTGCATCAACAGAAGATCCAAGGAAAAAGATGTCACAGTACTGGACACACTGTTTGATTGACAGGTGATCTCTGGGAAGAGCAGTGCAGAAACACCACAGCACTGAGCGCTGAGCAACAAAGATGTCTCCAAAATAAAAAAACAAGGAACCCACAGACAACCTTACCACCTTAATTTTTCAACACTGGTTGGCAGATAGTTGTACAATTGATTTTAACATTTTACCAATAACTTTTACAGCTCAGCTAGCTGTGTCTACTGACTTTATCTCAGAGCTTTTAACCCCTTATGAGCCGGAGCGCAGCCTGAGATCCTCAGGCAGATACTCTCCCCATGGCTATTCCTAAATCTGGACTAAAGAGCAGAGGTGACTGGCTTATATACCATCTGGGCTTTTTTACATGCTGGATTTACTGTATATGTTTCATCTTATTTTAATTTCATTGAATTTGCCTGTTTTATTGTTTTTTTCTCTAGTCTAGTCTCTAGTCTCTCTAGTCTAGCAATTTTATTGTTTATGTCATTGGCCTTTCTTTTCTATCTTTTCTGTCTGTCTTAAACTCTGAAATATGTGTCTTATTCTTATTAGTAGTAGTATAGTTATGGTTATTATTATCTAATAGGAGTAGTAGTGGTGGTAGTGGTCGGTAGTCATATTGTATAGTAATTAGTATTATTTTTAGTAGTAGCAGTAGTAGTACCAGTATTAGTAGTAGTATGATACTATTAATAGTAATAGCAGTAGCTTTTGTCCACATCATAGTGTTAGTATTGGTATGGTATTAGTATCAGTATTAATATTACAGGACAGCGAACTCTACAGAACAAGCTGTGCATCTGAAATATAACTTGAAAGCCGTGAGCCGGGCCCACACAGAGCTCTTGATGTGTTCAGAACAGAAGGGAACATGAGCTCTCTGGTGGAACAGGCCTCAAAATACACTTCAAACACAACCGGCCTCAAAAATAGGTCTGCTATTTACCTTTAACAAGAACACAGACACACAAGAAAGGTGTGGGAGAGATTCTTGCCGGAGGGGACAATGTAGAAAAAAATCTCTAGAAGGAAAGCAAGGAAGAAAGATAGGAAGAAAGGAAGGGAGGGTGGGGGCAAAGGGTGAAGGAAGGAAGTAAGGAAGATAGGGAGATCAGAAGACAAGAGGGAAGACATGAAGGAAGGAAGAAATAAGGAACAATGAAGGAAGTAAGAAAGGCAAAGAGGAAAGGAATGGAGGTGAGAAATTAAGGAAGGAAGGAGGGAAAGAAGGAAAGAAAGATGGAAGGAAGGAAGGAATGAAGGAAGGAAGGGGGGAGGAGGAATGAGAGAAGGAAAGAAATAAGAAGGATGGCGGGGAGAAGGTGGAAGGAAGGGAGAGAGAGATTAAGGAAGGAATACATGAGGGAAGGAAGGAAGGAAGACAAACAAGGGAGGGAAGGAAGGAAGGACACCAGGAAGAAAGGACAAAAGGAACAAAGGAAGGAAAGAAGAAAGACACGAGGTAAGGGGGGAGGGGTGAAGGAGCAAGGATGATAGGAGGGAAGGAAGGAAGACAGGAGGGAGGCAAGGTGGGAAAGAAGGAACACAGGAGAGAAGGAAGGCAGAAAGAAAGAAAAAGAAAGCAAGCAGATCTAATGTTAGTCCCGCTGACCCTGAACCCCTCTGAATGTTTCTCCTGTCTTTTGTTATCTCCCCTGCTCTTCTTCAGTGTCGTCCATTATCTGAGTTCAGCTTCTTTACTGCATCATGTGTCCTGTGTGGCTGTTCTGTTCCCTCTGCTGTCTGCTGCCTGTGGCTCTGACCGGCTCCACCGGCCGCGCTCTATCACTGCTGCTCATCTCCACCAGCCAGACAGGAGACCAGGGAGGCTGCTGGAGGTGGAGTTCAACAACAGATGGTATATTTCACAGTCTCTCTCTCTCTCTCTCTCTCTCTCTCTCTCTCTCTCTCTCTCTCTCTCTCTCTCTCTCTCTCTCTCTCTCTCTCTCTCTCTCTCTCTCTCTCTCTCTCTCTCTCTCTCTCTCTCTCTCTCTCTCTCTCTCTCTCTCAGAGGAAGAAGTTTAGGTCAGAGGAGTGTGCAGTTTACTGATGTCACATTACATGTTACAAAAATTTAAACCATTATCTCTAGCTGTCACTCAGCGTCGCCAAAGTGCGAAGTTGCCTAAGGCAGCTCTAAAGTGGTAATCCTCAAAATCTTTGTGTTTTTTTTCATTTAAAGTTGGTAACATCTATTTCAGAGTGTCTAAATACAGTGCTGGGAGAGGTAAACAGTGTAGGTGGGTCGAAGGCAGACAAAGACAGCATTAAGTGGATGCTAATGCTAATGGGGCCCTTTTTGTGTCATTTTCCTGAAGCTGACATTCTTCACCTTGAGCTGATCTTTACAAATGGAAAAGCCCTGGGCTCACTCGCTCAGTAGGCTGCACACACACACGCACACGCACACACACGCACACACACACACACACACACACAGTAAGACAGAGCCTGTCCATCAACATCAAGGTTATAGCATGAAAAGAACTGAGATCTATGTGCCCTTGGTCAATGCTTACTTATGCAAGCATGAGAAGGAAACGGGAACCTTTTTATTCTTTGTGTGTGTGTGTGTGTGTCTATGTGTGTGTGAGGGAGAGAGAAAGAGAGAAAACATGTGGAATATAATGATAATTCAGCAGCACTCTGGCTGCAGAGTGTAATTGGCAGGAGAGTGCATGTACAGAGAGTCCAGTGGCCTATAAGAGCAGAGAGGTGAGCGGGTCAATTATCAGTTCTCTAGTGCTGTATCACATAAGGACATGTAATCTCCCCCGCCTGGGTGGATCATACATCCTGTACCGTCTACTGACAGGCTGGAGAGAAGGTGGCATTAGATAAGTGAGACAGGAGAGGAGAGGAGAGGAGAGGAGAGGAGAGGAGAGGATGGAAAAGGGGGGAGAGGAGAAGAAACCTGAGGGGAATAGAGGAGATGAGAGAATGGGAGAGGAGGAAAGAGGAGAGGAGAGGAGAGGAGAGGAGAGGAGAGGAGAAGATGATAGTATAGTTGGATAGGAAGGGAAAGCATGGGAGAGGAAAGGGGATGAACAGAGGGGAGGAGAGGAAACGAGAGAGTCATAAGAGATGGAAATATAGTGTCAGGTTGCCCCAGTATTCACTTTAATGAAGATCAATTGCTGTTAACGGGTGAATTGAATTCTTAACCTGCTAGACGATAAGTCTCTCAGAATATGCAACAGGCCTATCACATTCACTACAGAGGATCAAATATTTAGCATGGACTGAAGAGAGACTACTACCATATGTACAGCATGCAAACGTTTCCAGAATTCATCAGCTTTATCTCTGCCGCTTGAGTTCTTCCCGTAGCCTACTGTTGATTTGTACAGTAAAATAAAATGATGATATTTTAAAATGTCTCCACACTTACATGAATGGCTTTTTAAGCTGCGGCACTGTGACCCCTATTGTAATGTACTAAAAGCATCGTGGGCAGAGGGGCATTGATGTGAACGCTCCTGAAATGCAGGGAACTGTCTGTGCAACACTGAGCTCTCCCTCTCTCCCTCTCTCTCTCTCTTTCTCCCTCTCTCACTCACACACACACAGACACACACACACTTAAGTCACTGAGATACAAAGAGATGGAAGAAGAAGAAGAAAAACAAAAGGAAGATTAAAGAAAAGATTCAAAGAAAAATAAGAAAAGAAAAAAGAGAGGAGGGGGACGAGAGTGAGAAACAGGAAAATTAGATTGGCGTAATGGGCTTGGAAAGTGAGGGTGGAGAGAGAGAAGAAGATGAGAGCAAAAAGAGAGATAAATAGGGGTAGAATGGCTACTAGAGGGAAAGAAGATGGGGGAGACAGAGATGGTTAGAGAGAGAGAGAGAGAGAGAGAGAGAGAGAGAGAGAGAGAGAGAGAGAGAGAGAGAGAGAGAGAGAGAGAGAGAGAGAAAGGGGTTTAGGGTTTCATGCCACTATGCAGGGATCAGCATGACTGGATAATTCAATTACAGAGAGTAAAGAGGAGTGAGATGTGGAAGAGGGAGAACGCAGAGCAGAAAGCAATGATATGAGAGAAAGACGGGATGAAAGAGAAAGAGAGAGGGCAAGAGAACAGGAGCAAGAGAAAGAGAGAAAAGTGAGAGAAAAAGATGGAGGGAGGGTGAGAGCGACCGAGATAGAGAGGTTTTCTTCCCATTAATGAGATCAGCCACGGAGAGACTTTCTCTGTCTGCTCTCACGGACATTTATTAAGGCCAGCGTGGGGGGGGGGGGGAGATGTCAGGGAGCAGCGAAGGACTGAGTGATAGATAGAGAGAGAGAAAGAAAGAAAGAGGGAAATAGACAGAGGAGATAGAAATGAAGGAGTGCGCTACTGGAATGAGGGGGAAAACAGGACCAATTGAAAAGCAGCTCTTGGAAATAGAGGCCACTGAAATATGTCCTCAGACTCACACACACACACACACACACACAGAATGCAATGGGCACCAGTTATGTTAGAAAGCTACCCTTCTCCTCTATTGTGGTTCTCTCTCTCCTTCTCTTGCTCTTATTCTCACTCTCTCTATTTGTCTCTCGCCCTCTCCGGATCTATCTGTGCCCTGGCACTGTGTGTCTCAGCATCTACCAGCATGCACCTCTGGGGAAAAGGTTGCTCTGAACAGGTGGCAGGGCTGCATAGGGTTCTCATATCACACACACACACACACACACACACACACACACACACACACACACACACCACACATACATACATACATACATACAGGGACGACACACCTCGTGCCATTGCGCAAACATACGAGCACTCGTGCACACACGAGGACACATACATACACACACACACACGCAAACACTGTGGTAAGAGGATAATGCTGCCGCTGGTGCTGTGTTGCTGTGTGTGTGTCTATGGTTATTGGACTCAGTCAGATCTTTAATAAGTTATGGCAGGGACCGTGCAGGAGGAAATCCCAGAATGCGTCCCATTTCCAGCCGCTGCGATCTCCATTTGCACTCGTTCATTCCCCCTCACAGATCTAGGAGCAGCCGTCTGGACGCAGCCCGTTTTTAGAGCCGACCACATCCGCCGAGCCGCTCTCCGTTCTGATCTGCGAGCAAAGAGGGGGACCAATGAACCATGAGAGGTAGCAGCATCTGGTAATGGAACGCCTCCCCGTCCAGCCCGTCACCCTATGTGTACGTCCAGGTGACAAAGCACCGTGCGGGACATTATGGAAATCACCCTACTCATCATTCATAGAGTATTCATCATGGTGTTGTCTCAAGGAGGCCGGGTCGCGCTGAGATACGACTATTATTCCAGTGTCTGTCCATGAAGGGCGTTTTATATTCCCTGTTGTGATGCTGGATTGACTCCCCGCGACTTATTTATTCATCTATTTCCTCATGGAGTTATTTACAAACTCTCCAAGCGGCTGTTGGGATGAAATGACTGAAACAAATGGCCTGCTGAGCCGTCCGCAAAGCTCTTTCCACTCCCCTCTGGAAGACGGCCCGCGAGTGTTTCGGCTTTAACTCAAATCCCAATTCAGCTTCTTCAACTTCTTCATCCACAAGGGAAAATGTAAAAGTAAAGTTGAGCATTCAAAGGCTAAGTTTCAAATGAACACAACAAAGTGTGTGTCCAGTCTTCTCTTAGCCTCTGAATCTCCAGTTTCTAAGTGATGGAACGGTGCCATGGATGTCTCAACACTTTACACTGCATAATTCACGCTATATTTACATATTATATCTACATATTTCTGTTTTTCTGGCAGCAAGTCGTGATCGGCAGCGAGATGAAGACTGTGAGTGATGTTTCATTGTAAAGAGGCATGTAACTGTGTGGAAATCGCAGGTTGGACAGTTGATGCACCGTATTCATACGGCAGTGTTATGTAACGGTGCTCAAGGGGTTAAGGTTGGGGGGAGCTCAAATGACCAATGCTGCATGGGGTGTTAAGATAATCACCATAGCAACTTCTCATCTCACACAGCCAATACTGCATTTCCAGATAATTGAATTGAAGAACTCTATTATTCTATTCTATTATTCTGAGACATTTTCATATAAATAAATGTCCATTTTGCTGCTTTCCTCACTGATTGATATAACACTATATTGATCTATATCAACCTATAGCCAGTTCATGAAAGTTTGCATTTGCTGTTCTAAACACCTGGTGGCTTGGTAGGTCTTTCCAGGGAAAAATCCTCTGGCGGGCGCACAGTAAGTGATGCATTTTACGTTTCCAGCAGCAGAGACAGCAGTTTGTTTGGAATAAATAGAAGAAGAACTGGGTAGTTAGTATGAGCAGCGATAGCCACCAAGGCTGAACAGACAGAAACTTAAACTTCATCTAAAGAAAATCCAAGGAAAAAGTCACAGTGCCGCCCACACTGTTTGATTGACAGGTGATCTCTGGGAAGTGCAGTGCAGAAACACCACAGCAATGAGCGCTTAGCACCAAAGATGTCACCAAAATAGAAAAAGAGGATTTCACAGATTGCCACTTTAAGTTAATAATGCTAATTGCAGCCCAAAAATAAACAACCATTGGCACATAATACATAATATATGAGCATAACCAGTGTGAATTCAACACCCCTCTGCACCCATACTTACAACTTACTATATCCTCAACATAATTGGTGGAGTGGTTGCATAGTCTTGACTGACAAGCGTGCTGGCCGTGGTGATAAATATTGATGAGTGGCCCCTGAGTGTATGCGTGGAACTGCGGACAGCTAATAGAAATCAATAAAGGAAGCAGTTCACTGACAGCCTGCTTTCAGAGAAACAGGCCAGGGAGAAAGGCAGAAAGGTAAAGAAACAAAGACGGTGAGAGAGGAAGGTAATGAAGAATAAAGAGAGGAATAGAGTGGAGAGAGAGAGAGAGAGAGAGAGGTGAGAGTGAAAAAAGAGGGTGAGAGGAGAGTTAAGTGTCCGTTCTGAGGATTGGAGGGAAAGAGGCAGGAGAGAAGGAGGGAGGAAAGGAAGGATGGAAGGAGGGAGGGAAGCAAGGAGGGAGGAGGGGGGGAGTGATTCTCATTAGGGCAACTTTCCCTGGCGACTTGTATTACAGCGCTGTCAGAGAGATTGAAGGAAAGCAGAGAGTGAAATCTGTCTGATAGCTGTCTTATCTAAGAGAGATATGAAAATGATGGGATGTGGAGAGAGGCTTTTAGACACACACACACACACACACACACACAATTTACAGGGCCAGTAAACAAGCGCAGGACAGAGCCGTAGCTCCTAGCCAGGCCCTCCTATCCTCCTGTCTCCAGAACGATAGATACTGTGCGATGCAAGAAGAGAGAGAGAGGGGGGAGAGAGAGATGGGGGGCAGCTAGATGAAAGGAGAAAATGAGGGGCCTAGGTGAATGAAAGAGATCAGAGAGTGGGAGAAAGATTAAATGAAAATGAGGATGGAGGAAATGGTGAGAAGGGACAGAGGGGGTGGCGACAGGGGGAAATGGAATGGGGAGGATCGGAGAAGGGCAAAGGAGAGAGAGAGAGAGGCGGATGAAGGACGTGAAGTGATGAGGAAGAAAAAGACAGGGCGAGATCAGTGTGTAAGCCAAATGGAGAGAGAGAGAGAGAGAGAGAGAGAGAGAGCGGGCAGAGTAAGCAGGGTTTTGCTCCACTGCTTTCATCGGGCGCTGAGAGCGAGGGAGGCATTGTGGGGACTCGTTCGGGTTCTGCTGAGAGGGCAGATTTGCATAGTTGTCCCATCGGAGACAATGAGGTGTAACTGAGCAACTGTGGCTGGTAGAAGCCCTAATGCAGGCAGAAGTGCAAGCTCAGGACGCCACATTCCAACACCCTGGTTTTATTAGGAAGATGGATGAATAGGTGGGTGGGATGGGTGGCAGAAGAAGGGGGGGTGGGGGGGTGGACAGAGGGCAGTGTAAGGGGAGAAGGGTGGATCTACAGATCCTTCACTCCACTTCATAACTTTAGTTAATGAACATGCCATTTCTGTAGCAACATAAGCATCCATTGCACTTTTACCTCATAACAGACCCAAACAAGTCTGTGATACTCCTTTGATAACAGAAGAACCTTGTAGACTGCCTGAGGCCCTAAAAGCTTTAGCAGGTATGAGGAGTGGAGAGCGGCTTGAGCCTTTAAGGCTGTCAGTATTCTACCACCAAGGTGTAATCCTTCACCCTGCTCCATGGGAGAGGAGGGGAGTGTGCCTCTGATCTCTCCACCCAAACAGAGCCTCGCCATCGGGTGTGAAAAGCTCTCCGCCTGAGGGCGGAGCGGTGTCAGGATGAATGGATAAACAGGTGAAAGTGAGGAGTGGTTGGTAGATTAAAAGGTGATAGAGGAACGTAGAGGAATAAAAAAAGGAGAAGCAAAAGTACTGAGTGGAGAGAGGATCAGCGATGTGGAATTTAGTGAGAATTTAGAGAGAATTTAGAGTAGAATGTAAACAGGTCCTGCAATAATGCAATAATGCCCCTTGCAATAATCAGCAATGACAGTAATATTTAGGGATGGGACGATATGCTAATCTCACGATACGATTCACTACGCGATATGAGGTTCATGATTCGATACAACCACGATACGATGCAATAAATAAAAGTTCAATGACAACAAAGTGTGACTGTGCAGAATTATGTTCATTTCTGAGCCACAAATCTTGCTACCATTGACTTGCTTGAATGTAAACAACAATTTTGTGATATATTGAATTTTGATACATCATCCCATCCCTAGTAATATTCCACGATGGGTTTCAGTTCCATGCCTGCAAATATTTTGTGAGAGTAGTCATATTGCTGTCTCCTGTTGGAGTGAAACTGTGCATGAAGTGTGGTGGATGGAGGGGGAGGTGGAGGGGCGGGAGAGTGCAGGTGGAACAGTGAGAAGATGAAGGAGGAGAGTAGGGGTGTTTCTGAAGTGTAGCAACACCTTTTCTTGCCCTTTCATCACCTCATGGTTACGTAAGCAACATGAGGGGCTTACCGCTCGATAAGAAACCCTGCTGGCTTCACTGCACACACACACACACACACACACACACGCACACTCACTCACACACGCACCAACACAAACACATTCACAGACACAACCAAGGATGGAGTGAAGGGCAAACTGCTTCGTGAATTTAGTTTACCCATCTATTTACGTAGAATATAGCATTTCCCCACCTTTTTAAGCTGACAATCATATTAATGACATAAATTCATAGTATACATCATAGTAAGCTGCATAAAGGTGTTGTACGATAGATGAGGACAGGGTTTTTTTAATGGGGAAACATGTTTTTTTAAATTATAATTGATTTTTGTTTATATTGATGGATGTTTGCGCTAAGATGCTTACCGACTGCAGGTCAGTTTACCCACCTTTTTATTTACCACTGCACCACTGCACACAACCAAGCTCTCTCAAACACACACGCACACACACACACACACACACACACACACACACACACACACACAAAAGCACTTGTGCATGTACGAGCGTACGTGCCATTTTACACGGCCTGGACTCCCGGTTTGCTCCCATGTCTCCAGGAAGCACGAGGAGATCAATAGTCATTTCTTTTACCACCAACCTCTCCACTAGCATGATCCACAACTCCCAGAATGCCCTTGAGGAAATAGAACCTATTGTTGCGTGGACAGGCCCCTCTTTGTACGCGTGACAGGGGGTCAGCTGGGAGCTCCGGCCCCCATGGTTTAGGCTCGGAGGGGGGAGTGAAAGAAGATGGGTTAAAATGGAAATGGTGTAAGAACCCATTGACCTTTTCACATGCCCACACACATGGGCGCCTGGTTATGTTTTAAAATGGGGGAGCAAACTTGGAAAGATACATAATTGGTGGGGGGGTCTGGAGGTCCTCCCCCAGAACATTTTTTTTAATTTAAAACAAATTTCCTGCATTTCTACACCACCTAACCTCTTGGATTAAGTCAAGAAACAGCCACCTGCACTAGTCTAGATTAGTTAGATTGAGGGTGCTATGAAAACCAAGAATGCATCAAGAACAGTACAGTATATAATTACAATTAGCTGATAATTAGCCTGATCAGCCACCATCAGTAATCAATACAAACACACATTATTAAACCATTAATCAAACCAATAACTAACAGCAGTCAACGTCAGACAACCTTATCATACTTTAGCAGTTACCTAGTGTTTCTGTAGTGGTGACAAAACGTTAAAAAATATACATATTAGCAGTTTGAATTAAACTGAAGCTCCCTGCGCTCTCCGGGGAAAATATTACGCCAAACTCCCTTTAAGAAATATGACATTTCAACAATTCCTTACGTGTCCATAAAACACATAACTCTAGAAACACAAGATAAAAGGCGTCATATGTAGACAGTCTTCTTGTCAATTCGGCATCAATATAATCCATAAAGATAAACTGTATTTCCGTACAAACTTTACATTTTGGATTTTGTCGCCTCAACTTGCTACCAGCTTCCGTTTGTTAGCTGTGCTATTTTAGTGGGAGAAGACCGTGGGAATGAGAGGCGAACCGTTTCAAAAATTTGATTTTTCACTGAAATAAGTGCTGGTTGGGGGATCAGATACACGCTGAATTAAACACCGACTCATAACACTGTTAATTCACCGTCTATCATGTGTGTGTGACGGTATTTGAGGAGTTTTTTCGGCCATTTCCAAAGTAACTACCTGGTTTGCTGCTTCCTGTCTGGTGCTGGAGAGAGCGCAAGCAGGTTCATTCAACATACGCTAGCCCAGGGCTGCCAACTTTTCAGAAAACCTTGGAGTGAGATTTGATGGAAGTTGGGCACGCGCGGCAAATTTTTTTTGGGGCCCGTTCGGGGTTGCCACCGCACGCCAAAGACATTTATTTTTATTCATTTTTGTATATAGAATAGAAAGTAAAAAATAAAAACAGAACAATTACGTTGTAATTTTAGCGTTATTATATTTGCTTTGAACATTAGAGTTAAGTATAATTTAATTAATAATATAATTTAATAAAAGTTCATGTGGTGCAGTGAAGCAGCTTGGTTTACAGTGGACTAGTGCTCACACTCCATTTTTCTCCAACTATTGAAGAGAGAGAGAGAGAGAGATAGAGAGAGAGGAAATACTTACATACTAAAAAATACATATTGATCTGTCTGTAACTAGATGTGTTTCTCTCTCTCTGTGTGTGTGTGTGTGTGTGTGTGTGAGTGTGTGTGTGTGTGTGTGCGTGTGTGTATGTGTGTGTGTGTGACAGAGAGAGAGAGAGAGAGAGAGAGAGAGAGAGAGAGAGAGAGAGAGAATATGGAGAGGGCGTGAGTGTGCTGGCTTCTTCATTTCCACTCACTGACAAACACACAACAAGATACTACACACCATGTAATATTGCAGACAGACACATACAATTCAATATGTACAGCAAAACTACTACAGGTCATAGATATTTTACAGAACAGTTTGCAACTGTCCTACAATCATCACCTAAACATCTTCCTTTGTTTATTGTGATGTGCTCCTTCCTCATCTTCACCACTAGAGCTACCAGTGAAATCCTCACTGCTGCTGTTGCCATTCTCACACTGGCCCTCTGCATATAGCTCATCTTTCTCACTTGTTCCCTGCTGAGTCTGATGAGCCATCAGGTGGCCCAGTAGTCTATTTTACATCAAACAACATCTACTGTAGTAGTAGTAATAGTGTTAGTAGGCTAATACTCACCACCTGTCAGATTGTTTTTCGAATTCGGAGCCTCCGATGTAGAGCACTAGTGGAGTCTGTCCGAAATGTTTTCAAAGCAGGCTGTAAGTTCGCGGCAAAATAGCGTGTCAGCTGACATGCATTTTTTTTTTTGAGCGTGTAAAGAGGGTCATTTGCGTGAGTCTCACGCTCAATGCGTGAGAGTTGGCAGCTCTGCGCTAGCCTATCTTTTCCTATGTTTTATTTTCAGTCAATGATCACAGTTAAGCTAAATGGCATGTTTCTTACCTTTGTAACAGACTCCTGTGTGGATTCATTGACAGACTGTGATTGACAGCCAGTGGTCCAAAAATGTGTGATTTTTTTATTACTTGTTTTTGTCAGTTGCTGAAAATAGTAGAATGATCATTGATATAGGCTGCTTAAATATAATCACCTGATTGCGGGGACTGTATGATGATAAGTTTATTTTTAAAAAGACAAAAAGTGGGGTAGCAAAACCATAAGTTTGCTCCCCCTAATTGAATAATGGGGATGCATTTGCTCCACTTGCTCCATTGCTCAGGCGCCTATGCCCACACAAACACACGCATGCTTGAGCACACACATTTGCACACAGAAGCACGAGCACACTCACCCACACACATGCACATGTGCATGAAGGTGAAAAGAGAGAAAGGCCATTCGGTATTGATCCACAGCTTTCTGGACAATCCTTGGTTTCGGGGGCCTATGATGTGTAATAGGCTACATGGGCTATATATTGGTAGGATTGGAGGGATACGTGACAGAGAGGGCAGTGAAGAGGTTAAGAGGTTTAATCGGGTGGAAGGAAACATTAGCGAAGATCGTGATAGATCATAGTCACTGCCAGATTTAAACCGCAGTTAAAGATGAAAGGAGGGCTATGGATGCTTTTGATTTTTCCAGTTATGTGGATAGAATGAGCTGGAAATCCTGCACACATCATACACAGTGGTCCTATTGAACCAAGTCACATACATTAAGACCACTTAAGACCTTGCTTAGACCAGTTGAAATGGTCTAAGCGAGATGGTAGGAAATATAGCATGTGATCCGGTAAGCATGATAGGAATTATCCTTATGCTATTAGTGATTTCTTTCTAGTCCTTAAAATGAGATGATCCTTACTGATGCCTGAGGGGCAAACGGGAAAGCAATGTGAAATATCCAAGGGCTATAGCTAACTCATGACATTTGGAAGGAGATTGATTTGATTGATCAATTGATTTCAGGTAACTGCTTTGAGGCCACTTAAGCTGGAGGTAATGTCACAAGTGCTCGCTTTAATTATCTGCAAGTTCTCTTAATGACATTTGAGTGAGCCCCACAAGAGAGGAGGCAGGAAACATCAATTCATTCCATAACTAATATCATACATCTATATGGTGCAGTGAAAACACTGCTTTTCCCAAAGACACTGAGGAGCATGCACATGCACACACACACACACACACACACACACACACACACACACACACACACACACACATAGCTGTCACAGTCAGCTGTTGAAGAGGCAGAGACTGATAAAAGGCTTAGATTAAGTGATATTCTCTAAGCGAGCCCTCTGTCATTCTTTCCCTCTTCTCTACTCCATCATTTTCTCGCTCTCTCTTTCCCTCTCCTCTCCTCTCCTCTCTTCTCTTCTCTTCTCTTCTCTTCTCTTCTCTTCTCTTCTCTTCTCTTCTCTTCTCTGTCTTGTCAATCTCTCTCTCCTTGCTCCACTTGTTCGCTGTGTGTGTTTTGGGCCATGATCCCCTTGTCAAAGGTGGCGACCTCCTACTCAGCTCTGTCACGTCATATAGAAGAACACAGAAACAGCACACAAGCACACACACACACGCATACACACACACACATACACACACACACACACACAGGATGTCATCAAAGCAAAAGGACTGAAACAAGACAATTCTGGGGGATACGGGATAGAAAGAGAGAGTGAGGGATGAGAATAAAAGATGAAAGATCCAAGACGATGAAAGCGATTCACTGTGTTTGACCTCCAAGCAGTGCCTGTGGCCAAAGGGACGACCCTGTGCATTATGACTGGGAAAACTCATCCAAAGTACACTCACACACTGTAGGTACCAGCACAGAACTAGTCTCTCTCTCACACACACACACACACACACACACACACACTCTGTGCCACTCCCAGCCAGGCAAACTATATCTCACATAAAAAAAAACACATCCTTCCTTAACATTTGCCTCTCACCTCGAGCTGCTTGCACTCCAGCTCCATAGTGAATACTTGCCACTCACACATATGAAGAACACACAAGAGCACAGACTTCACTTCTCTCTTACTGATCTTAACTTGTTGTCACTCTTTGGAGAATTTAGCCTCAGACAACCTTTCCTCTTCGCGCACAAACAACTCCTCGCTCTCCTCTTTCATTGCTGCCTCAATGGTCCAGCCATGAAATTGGCTTTATTTCAGCCAAGACATCAGTCAAATTGCTTCAAAGCAATCTCCTCCTCCTTGTCCTCCTCATTCTCCTCCTCCTCCTCCTCCTTCAAAGCTCAATCCCCAAAGAAGTGAAACAGATGAAAGTGGTTTCTCAATATTCAGATTACAGAAGCCATTTTGCATTTTCAAATCCACACAGGCCACAAACGCACTTTTAAGCCACAAAGAACACAGCTATTTTGAAGTGATAGTGATAAAATATTTGTGAGAGCTTTCCCTCTCTCAACACTTGCATAAGGGCTCTATTCAATTCATTTTTGTTCTCATTTTGCAAACAATAAAACATAGACTGCGTGATAGTGTTTGTTTTTTCATACAGCATCAGCGGGTCCCTGCCAAGTTTCCCAAACCAATCAAATTCAGCCTTTTTACCAGGGGGGCTTTGGCCAGCTCACGTCATTGGTCCATTCCCCACGGGGGCTGTCACCATGCCAATCCATACAAACCCTCTGGAAGCTATGGAAAAATACACTTGTGGCACACACACACACACACACACACACACACACACACACACACACACACACACACGCACACAAATGTATGCCTGTTTGTGATAATGCTTTGCTCTCACACCATGCAGTACCATCCACCCACAGCAATCTGTAACACCTTATAATAGAACGCAGAACAGAGAAA